>NC_135777.1:22181287-22213129 GCF_028453695.1 Augochlora pura | reverse complement strand
AGAGAACAAAGCCGCCTTAACGCGTTAATTCTCGGTGGTGGCCCGGCGGGGGCCAAGCTCGGGCCCCGGCATTCCCCTCCGATCTCTGCGGCGCAGAAAAATCCACGCGCGCGGCTAGCCGGGATCCATCGCGTTTCCCCCGCGTCGAAATCACCGATAAACATCTTTATTATACGCGCGGGATGCTCGTAAACTTTCGAAATTAATTCCGCGGCGACTGTAATTCCTCTCGGCGTATCGAGAGGGGCACGGTTGTGTACGCGGTGCCGCTGGTATCAGTCCCGTCGTATCCAGGAATATTCATAACCGGCCGCGATCGTTAATAACGCTCCCATTAAAAGCCGCGACTCGCGACCGCCGCGTCGTCGTCTTCTTCCACCGGCTATTTGAATCGCAAAAACCGGAGCGCCGCGGACCGCCGACTAACTGGATACCACCGCCGACTCCGTTCCTCCGTCCAATTAATTCGCCGGCGAAATATCCCGTCGCGGCGCGGAAAACCGCGGATCGAAAGCCCGAAGGCGGGATTCCATATTCATAAATCCGCGGCGGCATCGGGGGTTTTCGAAGGCGATGCGAGCACATTTTTTCCGGGCGATACTCTTTTCCTTCGCTCGTTTCAACGCCAGCCGATCTCGTCTCTCATTGGTCAGTGTTTTTCTTTGATAACAGGGTTTATTAACAATAGTAATAATTTCTCTTTGATTAGAGAAACGAAGCTACGAATTACATTTGCCCTAAGGAAAAGTTTAAGTTAAAGAACATTAGGATCGTTCTCCGATTATCTCCAATTATTATTATCATTTTCCTTACAGAATAAGGTGTACTAATTTATAGTAATTATAGCGCGAACGCAGTCCCGACTAAGAAAAATTATACGCCCACAAATTATTGAGATATCCACATTAGGGATATTCGCAGGGGTCAGCTCAACCGTGGTGCAATGGAAGAGCCTCACCCTGGAGGAACCGTCTTCGTGATCACGGTAACCTCTACGCCAGGTAAGTATAATATAGAATAAGGTGTACTAATTTATAGTACACTAATTCATAGATTCACAAAATTCCCAAAATTCCTGTTGAAGTATACACTCTATTTCTCTCCCATGAAAACGCTTGATTTCAGAGGCCATCGAGGTCTAGCCCGCTCTATTACTCTCCGCTATCTTATTTCCCATCGATCCTTCTTGCTCCGAGCATCAGCCGAGCATCGGAACGATGTCTAGAAGCTGTTCGTCATCCGCCATCCGCAAGAAAGCGCCGCTCCGGCCGCAAAAATCTGTCGATTACCGCGCATCCGCCCTCCCTAGAACGAATCCGCCGGATAAATAATCGGCGCGGTCTCAACGCGGGGCGTTTTTCCGCTCGGCGTAACCCCTCGGCCGCGCGCGGATTTGTCCTCGGCAATAATCGACGGGCGCGCGGGGGGAGCCGGTGCGCCGAGTTATACCCGGCGCCGTTATCAATCCCGAGGACCTCGACGACAATCACCCCGGCGGCGGTGGATCTCCGCGGCAAGAAAATCACCGCAAAAACGTTGCGCGAGCGTGGAAACGCGCCACCGCCGCTCGGGGAAACGCGCGGCCAGACACCGCGAAACAGGGGCAGGATACGAGCGTGTGGAAGAAGCGCCGACGACGGGGGGAGAATCGGTCGTTTTCCACGCGAAAAATATGATTCCCTTCCGGCGGCGGACGTTGATCGAGAGCTCCTCGATTAGAGGAGGGCTTTCTCTTGTTTCATCCCTCTTGTTCGCGGCTCCGAGCTGGAGGAGAGCTGTGATTTCGATCTTAAAGCTGCGGGGAACAGAAATCGTATCTTATTATTATATTATTTTATTATTATTATATTATATTATTTTATTATTTTATTATTATATTATTATATTATTTTATTATTTTATTATTATATTATTATATTATTATATTGGGTGAAGGAAAAAGTTTTGAGTCTTTTTCATTAGATGTCTTTAGTGATCTATATCACGCGATGTATACTATGTCATTCTATACGGCGATTTAAAAGCGGCATGACGCATCAAAAAAGTTGTGTAACAGTTTTTAAAAGAAGAGATAATTCGATGCATTCTTCAATACCACTACGACCAAGGGGAAAAAGCGGAGCAGGCGGCCAAAGAAAATTTATGCTGTTTATGGACGTTGCACTATAATTATGAGTCAGACTCGTGGTGAAGATTTTATGCATATTATTAATTTCTCCTACGTCGAAGTAAAAATAAATTCTTCTGTTATCAAAATATAGAAACGAAAGTAAATAAGGACAATATAGGAAAAAAATTGTTTGACCCTATTAACAAAATTATTTATTACGAATAAGTGCCAGTCGTCACTGCATGAAAGCAGCGATAGCGCAATGGGTTAATATAACATTGAGGTGAAAATATTGTTCAATTCAAAATTAACAAAATCAAACAAGTCTCAACCTAATAAATTGTACAAAAAACAAAGAATGAAGCGACAACCCCATCTATCTAAAACTATGTCTAAACACTCGACAAAGACACCTCGATACAAGCACCAAACACGCTCCACAAATCCTCAACCCCATCTCACATATAAACAATTTACAAAAAACAGTTCCACCGTCGATTTATCTTAAAGATCGAAAGAACGCAAGTCCGGCAACCGGCAATAAGAATCACGAATCCCGCAGACCGTCGAGCAGCACGTGTCGTTGCCTGTGGTCCGGGGTAAGAAGCAGTCGGCGAAGAAGAAAGGGTCGTCCCATCCGGAAGAAGCAGAAGAAGAAGAAGAAGTCTAAGGAGAAGGGGGCAAGAGCAGCAGCAGCAGCAGGAGTAGCAACAGAAGCAGAAAGACGGTATAAAAAGAAAAAGGAGCAACTGGGAGGGCAGAGAGAGAGAGAGAGAGGGTACACCGACCGAAAAGATTCCTGGGGGCACGATGACGAGGACTGGGAGTCACGAGCAAGCCGGATTAAAAGTTCGCCGAACATCGTCGAGCCCGATCGCCATGGTCGAGAGCTAATTAATTGCAGAAGCCGGGACAGAGTGCAAGCAGCCGGAGAGAGGCTCCGGCTGTGTTGGGGACGGCGGAAAGAGCCGGCCGTGGGTCGCCGGGGCGGAATACGAGTCTGAGCAGGAGGAAGAGGAGGACGAGGCTGAGGAGGAGGAAAAGGAGAAGGAGGAAGAGGCTGAGGAGGAAAAGGACAAGGAGGATTAGACTGGGCAGGAGGAAGAGCAAGACGAGGCTGCGGAGGAAAAAGACAAGGAGGACGAGGCTGAGGAGGAAAAGGAGGGCCGAGGAGGAGGACGCTGTGCGGGAGGCTGAGGAGGCGGAGGCAGCAGCAGGACGAAGCCGGTGAATGCTGAAGTTAGTCAATAGGACTAGGAGCCCGGTAGTCGGTTTACTTTTTGCCTGGACCTTCGCGACGTTGCCTCTCGTATTCCTTCTGGTTGTCCCTTCGGCCCTCCTCCTTGTTCACCTCTTTCGCCGGTGGCTTCGGCTGCTCCGAAGACAGCCCGCCACCCCAGACTCCGTGGCTCCGACAATGGAGAGCTCGCATTGTCTTCGTGGTTTATCGCTTCCTTCGATTGCCAAGTACACGCCGCCGACTCGGCTCGAGTCGACTCGGGCTACGCCGAGCTTGCCCAAGCTTTTCTCCGGGCGACCGGGGCCCCCTTTTCCGCTCGCGTCCTCCGGAACGGTCCTCGCCGGCCTCGCGGGCTCCCCCTCCTAAGCGGTAGCTACGGTGGTCCTGCTCGTGATCCGTTCCCCGCACAACAAGCCGCCTGGACTCCTCTCTGCTCTGCCTCGCTCTGTTTCTTTATATCTCCCTTTCTCTCTGTCACTCCTTCTTTTCTTCTCTCGGTCACTTCTTCTCTCTGTCATTCCTTCTCTCTGTCACTCCATCTCTCTTTCTCTCCTGCTCTCTGTCATTCTTTCTCTCTGTCGCCCCTTCTCTCTTTCTCTCCTGCTCTCTGTCATTCTTTCTCTCTGTCACTCCTTCTCTCTGTCACTCCTCCTCTCCTTCTCTCCTGCTCTCTGTCTCTTTCTCCCGGTGTCTACCGGTGCTTTTTCGACGTCCCGTCCTCGCGAGCTCGCGGACCCCGTCGCCCGTGCAAAAACCCCATGGATCGGACGTCAGGACCGCCGTGACACGCACCGGTCCCTTTCTTCGCCAGCCCCGGCCACCGAGTAATTGAATGATACGGAATTAATGCGACGTTTTTGCTACCGGGATGCGCCGGCTCACCTGTCGTTCGCCGCCGATGTTTATGCGGATCCTAGCCTGTGGATGTCGTCTACCCGGCGAGATTTATTCCGCAGACTTCCGGCTTCTCGTTAATTTTTCACAGTCCGCTTTTCGTCGACCTGTTGAGCACCGCGCTCTCCACGAAGCGGGCTAGCGTTTTCGGGACGTAGTCCCACGTTCGAGGCTGTTCTTCTCTCTTTCTGTGTCTTCCTCTTTCTTTCACTATCTATCTCTATCTAACTCTTTCTCTCGTTCTTTCTTTCTGTCGCTATCTCTTTCTTCCTTTCTTTCCTTCGTTCTTTTCTTCGTTCGTTCTCCCTTTATTTTTCAGGCGGTGACATGTGCGATTCCGGGATTTCTGGAATCGGCGTCGCGTTTTTTCCGGCGCCGGCCCGAACGCTCCGCGCGCGGCCCGCGAGTCTGGATGGCGGCCACACGCGGCCGGAGGCCCGGGTTTTTCAACGGATTTCGGTCGGCCCCGCTGTAAAAACCGTGAACGTCTGCGAGACGATCGTATATCCCTCTCGCGGCTTCGCCATCGTGAAAAAGCTAAGCGCGCGACAATGTCGGCCTCGTCAGATTTCGCCGTTCGTCTTCGAAACTCGGCGGAGCGGAAATTGGGAGACACGGGAAAACGATGTTTGTTAGACCCTCTGGAGTTTCGTAAATTTGGAAAATTAATTTTCTTTGGAATCTCCAGAGTTTATAGATTCGGACAATTATTTTTCTTTGGAATCTCCAGAGTTTATAGATTCGGTCAATTATTTATTCTTGTCAGTCGAAGTCGACTGAGTTAATTAAGATTGTTCCTTTCATTTTAACCCTTTGCGGTCGAAACTCCAAGGCGCCGCTAAAAATTATCATGCCACGTTTTAAAACAATTCTTATCAAATTTACTTAAACTTAAAATATTGTTAACCCCTTGCACTATGATTCCTTCCACGCTGCGTTGATTACCATTTAATTGTCTTCAATATTTTTCTTAATAGGGTCAGACAATTTTCTTTTATTTTATTGTTTTTATGTACTTTCGTTTATGTACTATAATAAAAGAAGAATCAAATTTGATTTCGATTTAAAGGAGATTAATAATATTCATATCTAGTAGATCTTGTATAAAATCCTTATCACGAGTCCGACTCGTTCTTATAGCGCAAGGGGTTAAATACTCTGACGAAACCTCAAATAACACGCCAACCTTCAATAGTACTTCCACAGATCCAAACTCACCCCTTTCCAGCCGCAAATACTCAAAATCCCGCTCCATTGACAATAACGCACCAAAAAGGCGCGATCCCAAAACGAATCATAAAGCAGAGAGAACTCCGCGAGGAAATAGACTCTCGGCGCTCGAGGATCGGCTTCATTATCGCGGCCGGAATGCACGGCAAACAAGCTGCCACTATCCAGCCAAGACGGCCGACAACGAGCGCGAGCCGTCGACTAATTCAGGCCTCAAAGCGAACTCTCGGCCAACTCGTCACCGCGGTTTCGCCAAAAGAAAACCGGCCGCCTTCGTTGTACGAACAGCGGACCGCCATAAGTATCCCGGCGAGGCGACTCCTCGCCTTCTCCGCAGAGGCAAACGAAACAGCACGAGGACAGGGTCTGAGAGACGACGGGCCGCGCGTCGAGTCCTTTAGCCCGTCGCGACGATGCCGTCGCGGCTCCGTCGTCCGATTAATTGAAACGGGGGTGGACTTTGCGCGAGTGTGTTCGCATAACCGGAAACACGGCCGCCGGGGCCGCGTGGGCGGCGCGGTTTCCGAAAGTCGTTAACGAGAAACTCGAATCCAATGTCTCTCTCGACGGTCGTCCGCTTAATGAACCGTGTACGCGCTCCTACAGAGGGAATACGAGAGAAAAAGAGAATAAGAGATAAGGAGAGTGTGAGAGAGAGAGAGAATAAGACAGAAAATAGGAGAGAGAAAAAGAGAGGATCGCGCGGCTCGTCGGCCGTGGGACCGATCTTTTATTTCCGCGAGGATCGACGCCGCGCGCGGCCGACGGTCCTCGTTTTTGCGCATAACCGGCGATCGCCGAGGGACGGGGCGGGGCGCCGCGCGACGCCTCGCCCGTCGCAATTTGTATTTTCGGCGTCGTAAACACGTCCGTCGCGCGTATCGCGAGACCGCGCTCGCGCGCGCGCGTATTTCAGGCCCCGTATATAAATCCGTTATTCAACACGCCATTAAGTGCCTCGGCCCGTTGGAAACGACGCGGGGTGGCCGCGCGAGGGGGTTGGGAGGGCGGAGGGAAAGGGGGACGACGGAGGGCAGAAACGAGAGAAGGGCCGCGCAGTCGTAAATCGCAATTACGAAGCGGCGCGCTTGAGAATTTGTCGCGCGGGATCTAAGCGTACGCCGGGGGGAACTGGGAGTGAAAGACAGTGGAGAGGAGAGAGAGAGAGACGAAAATAGAGAGAGAGAGAGAGCGAGAGAAATAGCGAAAGAAAGAAAGAGAGAGAGTTTCAGAGCGAGAGGGAAATAGCGAAAGAAAGAAAGAGTAAGAGAGAGAGTTTCAGAGGAAGAGGGAATGTTAGAGAGAGAGAGAGAGGGGGAGAGAAATAGCGAAAAAAAGAGAGAGAGAAAGAGAGAGAGTTTCAGAGCGAGAGAGAAATAGCGAAAGAAATAAAGAGTAAGAGAGAGAGTTTCAGAGGAAGAGGGAATGTTAGAGAGAGAGAGGGAGAGAGAAATAGCGAAAAAAAGAAAGAGAGAGTTTCAGAGCGGGAGGGAATGTTAGAGGGAGAAAGGGTTCTCCTCGCGCGGCCGTCAGCAACGTGGACGTCCTGGACCACCGTCGCGAGGACGCTGGCACCGAGCGTTTTTGCGGCTCGAGACGACGCACGCGCCCGCTCCGCGATCTCTCCTCCCGGAAAGATCAAATTTCTTCGACATGATTACTTACTACTATGTCTCCGCGCCGCGCTGCCTACACAAATTTCGAAATAAGCTATTTTAATCCGGACCCGGCCGTCCGACCCTCGCACCCTACGGGCCGAATGCTTTATTGTGCGCGGTGGGCTCGCGCTTTCTCGTTTGCCGATGTTTAGCTCGATTTCAGTCGCTCTGTTTGACGATACACAATTCTGTATTGAAGGAATTAACGCATTGATCTCTGATAATTGATCATTAAAATCTCCACATAGTTAAAACAATTTAATTAATCTAAGCGAAACTAGAAAGTTGGTATTTATTTATTTATCATAAATGGTGGTTTTACAAGTCTATCTCATTTGGTTTTGTACATTGCAGTGTGTCCATTTTATGTTGTAAATTTTCGTTTTGTTAATTTTATTTTGAAAATTTTAGTTTGTCCATTTTATTTTGTAAATTTTCGTTTTGTTAATTTCATTTTGAAAATTTTAGTTTGTCCATTTTATTTTGTAAATCTTCGTTTTGTTAATTTCATTTTGAAGATTTTAGTTTGTCCATTTTATTTTATACATTTTAGTTCATCCATTTTACCTTGACCAGTTTATTTTGCCCATTTTATTTCGCTCACTTTATTTCGTCGATTTTTTTTCACCCAATTTATTTCGCCAAGATTTATGACCCGAATTTAATCGAAAATAAAAATGTTCTGCTACTATCGCACGACACGAGATTATTTAGGATCATATTCCTTTCTGTAACAATTTCATTAGAGCAAAAATAATACTAAGAGAAAACTAACATTGATATAATTGATATATAGAAATATTATAGATAATATTGATACCCCCAAATCCCTGCAATTTTTTTATTTCCTCAAATCGCGCTATAAATTATGTGTTCCATAACTGCATAATTCCATAAAATCCTAAAACCACTTCTAACAAACCATCTATGTCATCGGTCCACGGGCATTGACCACGATTCTTACAATTATCCCCAAACCGAACAAGATGCTCCTCCAATCGATTATCACCACCTATAAATGACGATAAAATAGCATCCGGCGCAGAAAACGCCATCGCCGCTAGCGAGAGCATCCCAGAAACGGATTCGACGAAAACCCGGCGCATAAACACGGAACGACCCGGCCGAAAGAAAACCGGGCACGAAGAAAAATCCGGCTCTATCCGCGCGGGAGACAGTTGGCCAACGCTTTCCAAGCCGCATAATTACAAGGAATAATTGTCGACCGTTATCCGGCGACTGGTTCCCGTTCCGCTGTCACGCCGGTGTCGCGCGCGCGCTCGGCCAAGAAGCATAGGACCACACAGTGTCGTTCGCGAGCCGTGGAGGGCCGGGGGGGAGGCGCGAGATAATTCGAAAGGAGACGAGTACTGTCCCGACTCGTTCTATTCCGCCGCGCTCGGTGACTGCCAGACGGACCCTGGAGCCGTATCCGTGGCGCAAAATCAATTATACAAGGTCGACGAGCTATGACAAACATCCCCCTCTGGTTGCACGTGCCGCGACTGCGTTCGGTTAAGCCGGATCACGAGTCTCTCTCTCTCTCTCTCTTTCTGTTCCTGAAAAGAAGCTCTCCAGACGTTCTAACGCTGCTATCTTTTCCTCCGAGCCTCTTTCTCCTTGTTTCTCCGTCTTTTTCCTCTATTTTTCTTTACCTCACTCTTATTTTTCTATTTTTCCTGATTTTTATTTTACCCCCTCTATTTCTATCTAAATGATTAATTTATCTAGTGATTAAATATATTTGATATAGTATACCCATATGTAACTATTATTTCGACGAAAGCTTTTTATATTGAATTCTGTATTAAATAGAATTCTGTATTAAATTCCATATTAAATAGAATTCTGTATTCAATTCTATATTAAATACTGTATTAAATAGACTTCTATATTAAACTCTATATTAAATTCTATATTAAGTAGAATTCTATATTAAGTAGAATTCTGTATTAAGTAGAATTCTGTATTAAGTAGAATTCTGTATTAAATTCTATTTTAAATAGAATTCTGTATTAAATTCTACATTAAACAGAATTCTATATTAAATTCTATATTAAACAGAATTCTACATTAAACTCTACATTAAAACAATAAAACAGAATCATCTACACAGTCCACTCACCACTTCAAAAATCTCCTTAAATAATCGCACCCTCTCAAGTCGTCCATTTCCGCTCCAACCGCATGAACAATGCAAGAGAAATGACTCCATTCGCTGCGTGGCGAGTCTCTCTTGCGCGTCTCGCGATGACAGAGCACGGAAAATACGTCATCGGTTGCAGACGCAGATTAGTAGGTCTAACCCGGCCTGTATCGACGATACACTCTTCGCGTCGCCGGGATTACAGAAACAAACCTCCGCTAATCGACCGACAGACTGCACGCACAAAGAGAATGCATCAAGTGCCGCCCGTCTACGACTCGAATAGAGAGAGAGAGAGAGAGAGAGGATCCCCCGTGTCTATCATCCCGGGCTAAGGCGTCCTCTCGACGATGCGCCGTCACAAGCGCATTCCCCGGCACACCGCTACTCGCGCAGCACCGTGTTGCAATTTACTCGGCCCCCGCGCGTCGTCTTTGTATCCCCCCGAGCAGAAACATTCTTCGTGCACAAAGTCCGCGCGCGAGCTTCTAGGGCTAGTTGTCCTGCGAGAGCTTCCGGGCCACTTCTTTAGCCACCCTTTGATCAATGAACGTCCCGCGGAGAGAGAGAGAGCATCGCGCTGAACACCGGCTCTCCGACGACTGTTTCCCCGTGGTTTATTTCGTTCGGGACGCCGAGGTAAAGACGTACCTAAAATTGTATACCATCTCTTTGTTCGTAGCTGAATGTCGCGTTGCTAGAGCTCTCTTTGCTGAAGTTGCTTTTGCTAGAGTTGCTTTTGCTAGAGGAGCTGTCTCTGCTAGAGTTGCTTTTGCTAGAGATGCTTTTGCGTGGGATCGACGCGACGCGTCTTCTGTTCCCTGGCTTTGGAAATGGCAATCTCGTTTCCGAAGGGATCAAGTAGATTAGGCTAGAGGCTAAGATGGGATAAAGGATGGATTTATTATTTGATCGTCGGCGCTATTTCACCCCTGTCGCACTTCCTATGCGAAACGCGTGCGGCCTACTGGCACGGCCGGACTCAGAAAAATGTCACGCGAGGATTGGTGATATTATCTGGACTGGAAAATTTGGGAATATAATTAGGGCATTTTGGAACATTACTTCCTTTGTTAGAATTCGATACCTTATTTTCAAGTATGGTGAATTAATTTTTAATTTTTTTATTCTCGTGGCTATCACTTTTCGTAAAAATGAAAATATGGGATATTTTATTTATTTAATTATTTGGGTAGTTGTAAATCTCTAAAGACTAATCTACAAATAACATTATAAAATAATATTAAATTGTTCATAAATTTTATCCAAAAGAGTATAGTGTTCTATCAAGCATAAACTAGCTAGCTATAGAAGGGAATACACCGGTTACCTTATTTCCTCGCAGCAGGAGTGGCCAACTCAACCGGTGGCCAGCTGGAAGCGCACTTGCCCGATTCATCAGGCCCTTTATTTATAGCCGAAACTGCAACAGATCCGAACGAGTTCAGAAGAGAAAGAGGACTCTCGCCAGCTCTCTGTGATCTAAATGTAACTCAAGAAGACAGTGCTTAGCACAGCGCTCATCACTTGGCGCCATCCTTTGAGGCCGCGTGTCGACCGTGTGGCTCTACGGCATCGCGCGGGGCCAGAACCGGGACACGCTGTATCGTTTAGGCGACAGGAGATCGAACTGTAACGCACGTTCTCGTCGAAGAGGAAGGGATCCAAGATCGAGATGATCCCTTGATCGCGGCGAAAAATCGGTCGATAAATCGGTGGATAAATCGGAGAATAAATTGTTGGATAAATCAATAAATAAATCGGTGGTTAAATAGGTGGATAAATTTGAGGATAAATTGATGGATAAATTGATGGATAAATCGATGGATAAATTAGTCGATAAATCCATAAATAAATTAGTGAATAAATCGGTGAAGAAATCAGTGGATAAATCGATAGATAAATCAATGGAAAAAGAAGAGAATAAATCGATGAATAAAGCAGTGGAAAAATCGACGGATAAATCAATGAAAAAATTGAAGGTTAACTCGATGGATAAATGAATTGAAAAATCGATAGCTAAATCGACGGAAAAATCATTGACCAAATCAATTTATAAATCGTCAGATAAGTCAAAAAATCAATCAATAGTCGAACCACCAAAAAATGCAGAGTATAAATCGGCGAACGAAGGCGGTGGATAAATCAATGGATAGATCGTTGAATAAATCATCGTATAAATCGGTCGACGAGTAGGCCGACAAGCGGGCCGATTTATCGGCGATCGAAATCTGGCCGGTGTCCGTGGCCCCCACGATAAACATTTCAATTAGAAACGTATTAGGGCCCGGCACGCGGTGCCACCCACGATGGAAAGGGTCCGCCTCCCGGGGGCAGTTCGCGGGCCAGTGGCCGTGTATTTTCGTGCCGCCTCCGGAGCAAATAAAAGCAGGAGGGAAAGAAGAGAGGATCTCGTGTAGAAGACGCCGGTGGACCACCCGCGAGTCGGCTTCCAGAATCGATAAGGTGGGTCGGGGCTCTCTCTCTCTCTCTTTGGTTCGTCGAATCCACCGTGCTCGCCTCCATCGAGTCCATCTGTCTTCTCTCCTAGCTCTCTCTCCTCCCTCTCTCCCTCTATCTTTCTAGAGAACTGTCTCTTTCTAGAGAACTCTCTCTCTATAGAGAATTGTCTCTTTCTAGAGAACTCTCTCTATAGAGAACTCTTTCTTCCGTCTTTTCCTCTCTTCGCCTCTTTTACTCGCTTTTGCTATCTCTCTTTTTCCTTTATTTCTTCCTCTCTTCTCCTCTCTTCTCGATGCTCTCTCTCTCTCGCTCTCTCTCTCTCTCTCTTGATATATCCTTTCCTCCTCCATTTCTTCCTCTCTTCGCCGCTCTTTTAGATGTTCTCTCTCTCTTGCTATCTCTCTTCCTAGAGAACTCTCTCTTCCACCTCTTCCTCTCTTCAACTCTCTCTCTCTCTCTCTCTCTCTCTCTTTCTTACTACCTATCTCTCTCTCCTCCATCTCTTCCTCTCCTCTCGACGCTCTCTCCTACCGGTGACGGTAGAAATCACGGCCGACGGGAATCGTGAGAAAAAGGAGCCGCCGCCGCCGCGTCGAGGATCCTAGAAAATTACAGATCCGGAGACGTTTAAAATTGCCGGGTGTATAGCATATATAATACATCGTCGAGGGGTTCTTTTTTTTCCGGTCGCATGAATAGCAGTCGCAACTGGCCCGGCGCGCAGCCAGAAAAATTCGAGCGACGGCGCACCCGAGCGGCCCTCTCCCGTTTGTTCGCGATTAATAATTGAGCGGAGCTTTTTTTGTTGCGCGGAATTACTTCCATCCAGGATCGATTATCGCGCGCCGCGGATAGATTTCTCGTTTGAAAGAACCCACCCCTCCGGTGGTGCAACCAACAATGCCCGGCGTGGAATCGGGGTGGTTTCTTTCAACGCGCCTTCTCTTCCCCCGATTGCGTCGTATTTCCTCGCGGTTATTATTTTGCAAGCGCCGCGATCTATGCGAAGAGGGGGAGGGGGGAAGGCCAGTCGACCGACCGACGGCGACGCGAATCGCTTTTCCGGCTGCGGCCTTCTTTCCTCGTAGGATTATTGCTGCTGGAAGGAGATCATCCTTCGGGTCGGAAAGACATGCCACGGGATCTACCGCATTCCGATGAATTTCTCGCTCTGGGTCACTCGGAGGATGCTCCGTGATTGGCTGGGGGGAGCGTACGCCGATATTTTATTGTAACTCGACCTGGGGTTGGAATTGATTTTTCTTTCGCCGGTTTTGGGAGCTATAGTTTCGTTCAGAGATTTTTGTAATAGGAGAATCGATTCTTTTTGGTGTTTGGAGACAATAATCGTATTAATATTCTTAATGGAATTCGTGTGGAATTATTGTTGCGAAATTGACGTGATACAGTGGAGGGGGTTGAAATCATGGTTGACATTAATTAATATCGAGATGATATAATAATATGAAATAATAATTCTACCAGAAAAATAAAACAATATATCTGTTTGCTGAATTCATTTTATATTTCTTATCCTACCCTTATATATTCATCCACCTCTCAATTCTATTATCAAAATTTTTTCTATTAAATTTTTTCTATTATTCGAACAGCTTCACGTGCTCTGACGAAATGAAACCCTATCGTCTCTATACTCCATAATCTGACATAACCTAACAAAACACTATTGTCTCTATACTCCACGATCAAAAACTTTAGCAACACGTCGAAGAACGTCGAGCCACCCAATTTCCCATCGCTCGTCGTCGAAATAAAGGGTTTCGTTCGGTGGCTCGAGTGCCGTCGGCGCGGCGATACGAACAAACGCCGGGAGCCGATTTTTTTCCCCGGTAGCGGCGCGCGAACGAGCGCAAACGATGTGGAACGGACCCGGAATACCGCAGTTTGGCGGTCGTTGGCACGGCTTCTGAAAACTTTTGCTGCGCGCGTCCCGGCTAACTCTCCCGTGTCAAGTCGAATCTCGCGGATATTACATTGACGCTGCAGATTACCGGGCCGGGCCGCCGTTTGCTCAGTACATATTACGAGCCACCCCTCTGCGCTCTCTCTCTCTCTCTCTCTCTCTCCCTCTCTCTTGGTATGTCAAATATTTAACCGAGTTTCAACGCGGAATATCAAATGGAACGATCGATAGGAGTCACGGGGCTTCCCAGTCGGACGCGAGTTACGGCGCGCACACATAGATCACCGGGCAAACCCTCCTTCCGCGGCGTCGTTCCGGCCGTTCTCTCCCCCCGTCTCCTCGCTCCTCGCTCCTCGCTCTCCATCCCTCGCCACGACATCCCTACTTGTAGCCAAACAAGCCCCCTTGTTCGTCCTTTCTTTCGGATCCTCGCTTCTTCGAACGACGGCAACCACCGGCGCTAGCACCGCCGTCTGCAAACACATTCTTTCATGGGTTTCGTACTCTTTCTCTTCCTTCTCTTTTTTTCTCTCTCTCTCTCTCTTTACCCAAGCTTCTCTTTTTTAAATTAACAACGTCGCGCGGGGAATGGAGTGGAATAATTGCCGAGAGACGAGAGACGAACCGCGGGGAACCGGTCCAAGGACGACAGGATTTTCGAGCACTCGATAATTCGCGGGCGACCAGCGCTTCTGATCAAAATCTGATGGTTTCGCTACTGAAAAAGCGACGACGTGAATGTCGTGCTTGTAAGAGGTAGTTACCTTCGGGTCTTTCATGGCTGCAATATTTTCTGCGGGACGCTGAATGTCGGCTGGTTATTTCTGTGCGTTTGTAATGCTTCAGGGTTGAATTTCGTGTTTTCTGGTCTTTTTGCTTTGTTGTTTTCATTTAGCAAGTGGGTTAATTGCGATCATTTTGATAAGGTTATATTTATTGTATTTGTTTTGTGTTACTTTTATTTCTTGCTGGGTGGATTGTGTTTGTTTTATCAGGCTATTTTTGTTTTTTATTGTGTTTGCTGTATTTTTGTATTTATTGTATTATTGTACTATTATTTCGTATTGTATTTGTTGTATTATTATTTTGTATGGTATTTGTCTTATTATTATTATAATTATTGCATCGTTGTATTACTATTTTGTATCGTATTTGTCTTATTATTATATTTATTGCATCACTGTATTATTATTTTATATTGTATCTGTATTTACTGTATTTGTTTTATATCGTATTTGTATTTATTGCGTTTGCATTTTTAGCAAAGCAAAAGTAATAAAATTCAATGTAAAATACAAAACTAAATTTACATTCGATCAATAGTTAAAATAATAAATTAATCTGCACGCCTAACATATTTTTATTACACTCGTATAACAACTGTATAAAAATCGCTTCTCGATTTTCATTTCTTTTTTTTTATTTAACAAAGGGATGAACCCGTATGCACGAACAAGGTTAAGCGATGCTTCCAACATCGTTCGCCCCCACGGGATAATTATTGCAAATCGGCAACAGATATAACATTCGCCGTTATAGTTGTCGGAGCTCGTCAATTATAATATTGTTTATCAAACGAGCGTCGGACGATGATGTCCGAATGATGATATTAGCACAATTTTCCGGCTCGTCTGTCACGGGCCCCATATATTTCAGCGCATCTGTTGACACATTATAATTGCAGGTCGGCAAACATCATTTGCATATTTTCGCATGCATTGCTGACACAAGCTGCGAGCCCTATTTAGGAAGAAGTAGGGTATATATATGTATACGTATATATATATTCGTCGTTTTCTGTCGGAAAATTGGAACGATCCTTTTTCCGGACGATTTTCTTTTTCACAGTCGCGAATGTCGAGCTTCATCGAGTTTTCACGAAATTTACCGTGTCATTCCGGTGCATAGTGGTCCAGAAAATTCAATAACAAATTCAAATTAATAACTTTGAAATTAATAAATTATTGCAATTTTGAAATCATCAGAGATATTGTAATGAAGTGCTTTCCAAAAAGTAATTAAAAATAATAGTAATTCTTAGCTAGTGATAATTAAATATATTTTGCATTTAGTGTATAGTCAATTTCAATAAATTCTACTCAAATTAATTCTATTTTAATTAATTTAAATTCAAATTCAGTCTATTTAAATTAAGTTAAATTCAAATTAATTCTATTATTCTATATATAGAATAAATTATCTCTATATATAGAAATCAACTTTTTCGTCAAATATAGATCACTGTGCATCATCCTCCGCCTTTTGACAGTGTTTTTTAATCACCTTTCAGTAATCGGCAAAAAAGCAGGAACGGATTAGCCATCGGTGATACGAGTTTAACCGTTCGCGGAAGAATTTTTACGGGCGAGCTTTTAATTTATCTCGCGGCCAAAAGCAAGGGGTGGGGAGGGGAGGTTGCGCCCGTGCGTCAAGCAGCAAACTGGTGTTAAACCGAGCGTAAACATTTTACACGAATCACGACTTTTACGAGGCGGAGTTTATGCCCGGCGATCAAATATTTCTGCTCGGCCGGCGTTCGGATGCGCGCACACGGACCCCGTAATATACGATTATTATTATAATTTATAAATTACCTGCCCCGCTGTCTACGACCGGGAGGCGGTGGAGGCGGTGGAGGAGGAGGGGGGGAGGTTCGGCTCCGCAGCTCGTATTTCATCGGATCCGCGCTGAAATTCCGTCGGTGTTTGTCGCGGCCGTGGCAATTAACGCGTGAAATATACTTTCGCGGGGCACGGTGTCGTTAATTGGGCCTCGATACCGCGCGAAATATTTGCCCGGGGATTCGGCACGCGATAAATAAATTGAAAAGCTGGAAAAGTGGGCGCCACGTTAATCCCGCGCCGCGGATGAATACCGCCGGCGAAAATTGAAAAGGGTGGAGTGTGGGGGGCGAGGGGGTGCGACGGGGGTAGGTAGAGAGACCGGGCTTTGCGCCAACGGCAAAGTGAAACGTTTGTTGTGTACGCTAATTAACGTATTTGACGATTGATCGGCGAAGAATCAAGTGGCTTGCATTATAAGCGTTTCAATATTTATTAATATTCACGGTTCTCGATTTGAAGCCGGGTTTAAACATCCTGTAAACGGGAAACGCAAATTAACTCCGCGAGATCTATCCCGGCTCTCTTTGCCCGCTTTGAGCTCCTCTGTGCACCTCGTTCTCTCGGCTCGTCGGCGAAATACTTTGCCGTTATCGGCTACGGGGAAGAGCAACTTTAACGTCGCTTTGTTTAACGAATCGATACGGTTAAACGTTGCCATGGGTCTTTGTTAAAGCTCAATATTCGGGAAATGAATTTAAAGGAGTCTGTTTGAGCTTTATTGAGTCCTTTGCATCTTTTATTAGGACTGCTAGTATTTGTAATTGTTTTATTGTATTTTTAATAGAGTTGGAGGTCTTAAAAACGTCCATTTTACGTCCATTTTACGTCTATTTTACTTACATTTTATGTGTGAACGTCTTACGTTCTAAAACGGACGTTTTTAAGCTGTCTCCACGACGTTTAGAAACATAGACGCCTTTAAAATATGTTTTAAAACATAAATAGACTTAATAATGTCAATAAACTTGAAATATTTGATATATGAATTTTTTAGGTTTGGTCTATACTTTCAACGTTTTTTAATTAAGTGAGACAATTTTTCCAATTTCTAAAAATTTACTACATTAATATATTTTGTACATAAATATCTAGACCATATATTTCTAAATATATTACTATATATTATTAAATAATTATACCATATACTGTACGATATATATATAATATAGTAATAATATACTATATGATCTGTAATACACTATAATGCAACAGACATAATTATCATCGTACCAATAAATCTACTAACCGCGAATTTTCCTGCTTTCCAATTTTAATCTAACAAACAAATATCCGATAAATTTCCCCGCCTCCGAAAGCTCGCCATTACACCGTGGTATCCGTTGCAGGAAAAATGGCGGCAGCCTTGGGGGGTTAAAGATTGCCAAGGAAAAATGTGGGTGCTCGGCACACCGTCGCCGCGGCATCAAGCAGCGCGTAGAATATGCGGGGCCGTATCGGTTAATATGTAGCCGCGGTAACAAGTCACCATCATCCCTGTTCCGGAGGACCGGAAGAGAGATAGAGAGAGAGAGAGAGAGAGGGAGAGAGAGAGAGAGAGTAGCCCGGTTGTTTTCAGCGTTTCAAAGGGATCCGGGCAAAGATACGAGGCCGGATTCAGAGTTTCCACGGAATATTGCGCCGTTGAGCCGCGACGGTCGAGGATCCGCAGGTATATTCATAAGCGGCCGGGGTATAAACCTCATAAGCAATGCAATACACTTCGGGGCGTAGCCGGGAGGAGCGGAGAGGACGGAGGCGGAGAAGAGAAGAGGAAGCGGGTGGCATATTTCAGTCCACGAAGACGACGCTTTACAATGACGTCGCGGCGTGAATTAACAAACACCCTCCGCGCTGCGCGTCGCCTACCGTCGCGTAGCGTCGCGTCGCGGCGTCCTGCCCCTCACGAGAAGTTAAGTGCGCCACTAGTGATACACCGGCACTCGTAATCCCCTTTGCCGCGCGAGCATAATTCGCGTTTACGCCCTCTTCCGCGTACACATGTCTTCTCCGTGTTGGCCGGGCGCGTCTCTCTCTCTCTCTCTCTCTCTTTTCTTGCCGCCGCGGTATAACGTCCTGTTTGCCGAGAAGTGACGAGACACCTCGTCCGTTTCTCGTCCGCCGGAAATAAAAACGTAGTGGGCCCTCTCGCGGACGGGACGCGCCGAGCTGATTAGAAAAACGCCGCTTCTTCTTCCGCGTGCCAACGGCCTCGCTCCTCATTTCCGCGCAATCCGGCTCTTGTCGGCGCGCCACGCCGTGCCCGCGCGGAGGCTCGTAAACGACCCTGTTTCCTTCGAGGAACACGGATTAAGGCTGCGTCTGCCTCGTTCTTGCCAGGTCTCCGCGTCCTCGGTTTTTGTAGGACGCTCTTGCCCGTTCTACTTCCGAAAGATTCGATATTTTTGCTCGTTTCCGCGACCTTTTAATCACCGTCTAGAATTTCTTAGTTTTCTTGCAGCAGCCGGAGATTCTCTTGATTGTTGGATTACGTTTCTCGCAATTTTTAACCTTTATATTTGAAATATATTTTCGATATATCTGTCGTGATAAGAATCGTAATATTATTTAATTGATAAATATATATTAGAAATTACGAGTACGCAGATGATTGCTATTAAATAATTTATTTTTTTCCGTCTTTCAATTTCTAAAAATTTAGTACTGTAAGGGTTATTAAATAATACCCTTAAATAAGGGTAATTAAATAATCTCGAATATTGTATTATACATCAGACGTTTTTAAGACGTTTCAAAGCCATTCTTTTCCCATCTAGAAACAGTCTACTTAAATTCTTCCAATTTCTACAGAATTTAAACTAAAAAATTTAAGTTATTCGCAAGAAATTATGCATGCATCTTTCGTTGAACTATTCTTTATCATCCAGTGAAGACAGGATAAATCTCTTGCGATAAATGTAAAATAATTCGTTGGGACGATTAAGGATGATCGCGGCGATCCGGGCTCGCATACGCGGTCCGTGGAATCGAAGGTCGAGGACTGGAAGAGAGCACGGCACACGTTTGCGTACTCCTCTCTTCAGGTGTGTACGGTTTCCAGCAAATATTTGCCGAGTCTTCCCACACTATTTATTTATCTGACCTGGGCCAGGGGATTGCGAGCCCTGCACGTGTGTCTATACGTCTCTGTATGTGTGTGTGTGTGGCCGCATGGCACGGTGTTTGGTGAACGCGAGGAAAAGAGAGACAAAGAGCACGGAGAGCAATCTAACCGCGGGCAGAAAATCAGCTTTTGAGGGAATACTCGAGCCTAACCCCCTGAAACAACAGAGACCCGGCACTTTGCGAAGAAGCCGACCGTCCACCTGAAAATCTCTCCCTCTTTCCCTCTCTCTCGGTCCCTCTCAATCTCTCTCAGTAGCTCTTTCTGTCTTTCTTTCTTTCTCTATTTGACCCTCTCATTCTTTCTCTTGTTTTTACTCTCATTTTTTCTCCCTTGGTCCTTCTCATTCTTTCTCTCTCTCTCTCGCCTTTTTCTCTCTCTCTCTCTCTGGTCTTTTTTCTCTTTGTCCCTCTCTTTTGCCTTTCTCTCTCTCTCTCTCTCTCTCTCTCGCTTTTTCTCTTTCTGGCCATCTCTCTCGCCTTTTTCTCTCTCTGGTCCCCTCTCTCGCCTTTTTCTCTCTCGCGCGCCTTTTCTCTCTCTCTCTCTCTCTCCCTGTCCCTTTCTCTCGCCTTTTATCTTTCTGTCTCTCTCTCTCTCTCGTCTTTTTTTCTCTCCATCTTACGCCGTGTTTGTCCAGAAAAATGACGTCTGATTAAACGTCATCCCTCGGCTTCTTTCTGCGCCGCCGCCGCGAGAACAGAATCTCCAGGAATAGTCGTCGAGATGTGTAACGAGGCTGGAGAGAGAGAGAGAGAGAGAGATCCTCTAATTGCACTGTCTCTCCGCGGCGACTTAATTCTATTGAATTTAACCCTGGATTAACTCGGACCTGTTCAAACCGCAGCGGACTACGCCGGCTCTAATTGCTGTATCTGTACCTCTTGAGCGTAACGAGACAGTGTGTAAGGCAAACTCAGCCGAGGTGAGATGGAGCCCTAATGCAAACTTAACTGGCCTTAAGTCGCGGACGGCGTAACCTCGCCGCGGAAAGGGTAGAGACGACGGCTATTGTTGTAAAGGATACGTTTCCGCTTCGACCGGTAATTTAAGTCGCGAGCGTCGGTGATCGTGCGAAGCAGTGCACAGTGTTTTTAAATGAGGGTTTGAGCGTGGCGAAGACTTAATTTCTTTGAATTTTTTTATTAGGTAATTTATGATGTTTTTATGTTTTTAAAGGTGCAAGGATCGTAAATTTGATTATTTGTTCAGGGAAATTATTTAAATAGTATAATGTGGACACTGAAGTTAGGTTATGTCAGGTTATGTAAGTCAACAGGATTTATTGTATTGTGCAGTGGTCGAGGTTATGTCAAGGTTTTAATTTATTGTAATGGGTGATTATTGAAATGAATTGTTTTAGATTTTAGAGGTTTTGTAGAGGAAGGTACGTATTGTTTTTCTATGTATTGTATTCTATATTTTATGCTCTATATGTTTTATATTCTATATTCTATAACTTCTATATTCTATGTCTTCTATATTCTATATCTTCTATATTCCATATATTCTATATTCAATATTCTACATTATAGTTCCATTAATCAACGATAAAAAATATAAAAGCCATACAAACTCTCAATTTATTCATCGCCATTAATCAACATACTAAATGTACCACTTTAATTTCCCTATTATTATTCATATCAGCCCACACGCAATGTATATCGTTTCAACCCTATACCGAACTGTACCTTTCCCAGTCCTCCTTTCATACCCGCCTTAAAACACACTGCTGCGCGCCATCCTGATATTTTAATCGTATTAATTTCGATACCGCGTCGACCAGGGAGCCTCTCAACTTTGTCCAGTGATATAATGAAACGGCCCGTGGACCCGTAACATCGAAATTCCTTTCAACGGTGTGCGGCTTCGCGTTATTTCGAATATACTGTCTCGCAGGTGGCCACCGCGGGTCACATTTGTTAGGCTGCTCTCTCTCTCTCTCTCTCGAGCAGCAGCAGCTAGCCCAGCCGTTTGGAACACTGGCCCCGAATAGTTCAAGTATTACAGTTCCCAACTATTTCCGTTAAATTCCGATTGGTTCGGTTATCCTTACACGCGGCCTCCTACCAGCCCGGACCATCACATAGCTGCGAAAATAACTCGCATTTTAAGGCGGCTGATTATCCCCCCCTCCGCCCAAGTACTCGCGTCTTTCTTCCGTGGGGGGCCAGACGCCCCCCGGAAATTGCAAATTCTCGACGGGAAATTAAATGTTAGACTGTCGGGTATCGCGGCATTCGTGACTCTTTAAATCCGCCGTGCTTCGTAAAACGATTTAACCGAAGCTTGGCCCGTGCTGCTTGCTAGCAATTATTTATTATTAGCCGAGATACCGAGGAAGGAATATCGGAATATTGTTCTTCGTAATTTAGACAAAGATTGTAACATATTTGACATGGCGGTGAAAATAGCGATAAAGTACCACAATTTTTATTGAAATATTTTTGGTATCACGGAGTCGCTTTCGTGAGAAATTATTTAATAAATATCTCGACTCGATCACGCATCAACCCCTTGCATTATAATAACTTATCAGTAATTTCTTCTACATCGAAATGAAAATAAATTCTTTTCTCATTAAAGCCTAGAAACAAAAGCACATAAAGACAGTAAAAGAAACAAAAATTGTCCAGTCCCATTATTGAAAATATTAAGAACAAATAAGTGCTAATCGACGCATCGCGAAAGGCATCCCAGCGAAAGGTGTTAAAATAAAACCGATCAAACAAATCCAAATAAATTCAGCATCCCAATCCTAATAAATCAACACACGTCGGCTGCAGCTAGCTTACTCGTTAAAAACCGCAGGAACATTCCGGGCGACCCAATAACGCGGCTTAAACAGTCGACAACCGTGGCCGGTCCGAGGGACGCGACCGAACATTGTCTGCACGGAAAAGTCAACGTCAACCGCGCGCGCGGAATCATGGGGGTGTAGAGGTTGCGCGCAGCACAGCCCCCTCCCACGGGTGTCGATTGATTTCTGCCGGCCGAATGCGGAACGGGGTTTCCCCGCGTTTCGTTGCACGGCGAATTCGAAGGACCGAGGACGAACGAGGCGGCAGGAAGCGCGCGGCGGCAGGAGAGGAGCGGGAAACGGCGAAGGGAACGAAAACGAGAGCGAAAGAAGAGGGGCTGCGGGGCGGGCGGGTAGAGAAGGAGGAGAGGAGAGGAGAGGAGAGGAGAGGGACCGAGATTCATTGACATTTAGCCGGGCGAACAAAAAGCACGGACGACGAGGGGACAATGGCTGTCGAATTCTTTGTCCCGGTCCTCTACGGCCCCGTCTACGCCTGGATTTTTAATAACGCCGCAAAAATAATGGAGATACCGCGGCAACAATGGGGGTGGGTCTTCATTAGAGGGACCGACGTCCCGTGATCAAATACTTGTCTAGCGGCCAGCTACGGTGTCGGGGCACGGTGTTGGCAGCCGTGCGCGGCGCGAGGCCCGCGAAAGAGCTGCCTCCACTTTTTACGGATCATTCGGCGTCGAACTGGTTTAGCGCCTCCGCCAGGTACATATATCCGTGCTCTTCTTCTATCTGCCTCTCTCTCTCTCTCTCTCTCTCTCTGTTTGTCTGTCTCTGTCTGTCTCTGTCTGTCTCTGTTGATATTTGTATTTGTCTCTGTCTCTGTTTGTGTCTGTCTACGTCTGTCTATGTCTCTGTCTATTTCTGCTCTGTTTCTATATGTATTTGCCTCTGTTTCTGTCTGCCTTCATCTTTGTCTGCTTATGTCGTCGTCTTTATCTGTCTCTGTCTCTGTCTCTGCCTCTGCCTCTCTCTCTCTCTCTCTATCTATCTATCTATGTATCTATCTCTCACTGTCTCTGTCTCTGTCTATCTATCTATCTGTATCTACCTATCTATCTTCTTCTGTCTCTGTCTCTGTCTCTGTCTCTATGCATCTATCTATCTATCTATCTCTGTTACTGTCTCCGTCTCTCTCCCTTTACCTCCGTCTCCGTCTTCAGCGAGGCTTCTCGTTCGCCAGCAACGAGGATCATCCCCGGATAATTCCGATCCGCCGTGGGCGCCAGCCGGAACCGCCGTGAACCGAGCAAACCCACAGGGATACCGGGGCAACTCAAATACCACCCGCGCAAAGAGTTACTGCAACGTCGAGCGATGTGTGCGCGGACCGCGGGATCCGGATGCCACGGAAGCACGATGTTCCCTTTCGTTTTTTGCGAGGCGGCGTGCTTGTCTTTCGCCGAGGGCGTAGCTTCTTGGGCCTCTGCCATCGGCTCCAACTTTTTTCACTTCCTCCTCTTCTTCTTCTTATTCTTTCTCTGTTCCTCCGCGTCGCGTCGTTCTTGTTCCTCGATTTCGCCTGTCTCCGAGCCCGAGATGCCAACCGAAACTGTTATGATTTTGAGAAATGCGGAATGACGCCGTGAGCGATGCGACGACCAAAATATTCCCCCGGGCCACAATGTAGAGCCCCGTCGAGTGAGCTGCGCTGTGAATCATTCCCCCGCGCGCGCTCTCGCGCTCGCGCGGACTGAAACGGCCCACCGAAACTGTTTAAACTGTTCTAATTTCGCGGAACTGTGGGTCCTGGACCGATGTTACGGCTCCGGGAGTCTTTGGTTCTGGATGTTGTTTTTCGTCCTGCTGCTCGGACGATTTTGCTACAATTTTAACGACCGGTTGTATAGACCTGGGCGTGTACCCTATGCTGTTGGGGAAGCTAGAGTCTATTGCCAAGAGCCTTTTCTGCTCAGGTTGCTATCGCATTGCACTGTAGTACTATGGAATCTTAATTGTTAAGGGTAATAGTAAGTTAGCAAGTATGTAAGTTAGTCAGTCAGTCAGTCAGTCATTAAGTAAGTAAGTGTGTAACTATATTAGTAAGTATGTAAGGAGGTAAGTAAATATCCAGATAGTGCAAGGCATCTTTAAGACGTCTTCAAGACGTTTATGTTAAGGTATAACACATCTAGACCTAAAACGAACATAAAATGGACGTCTTGAAGACTTCCAAGCCTTATCAAATAAATTGTCTAATAAATAACTAAGCAGCTGAGTAAATAACTAACTGAATAACTAAGTAATTAAGCAAGTAATTATAAATCTTCCTAACCAAGTAAACTATATTTTGGAGACAACAATAATAAAGCACTCGAAATAGGAAATATATCGAGCGACCTCTTCGACGTCGCCCTATCGTTAAATTTTCAGGAGAACCGCGGGAAGGTGAGAGAGGGAGATTTGGCCAAGTGAACGTCAGCCGTACGGCAACCGGTGTCCCGTCGGCCGCTCGGTTTCCAAGGGGTCCGGCCTCGCGTCCGAGAGATCGCGAGGGGTTGATTTGTCGGCGGCCTCTTTGTTTTTCCCGCTCGGCGAATAATTGATACGTCAAAGTGGGATTGCGTCCGCAGGGCCGTAGATCGGCGGCCCCCTCGTCGAGTTCTGACGGTACCGCGCCGCGCCCCGCTCGTCGTCCACTCTCTGTTGCCAATAATTCTCTGTCGGTCCCGGGCGGTCATCCGACGCGCACACGTCGCGCTAAAAGAGACGCGCGCCCGCGTCACAATTGTGTGCCGGGGGCCACCGCAAAAGCTGACAGGCCGGGGCGCGGCCTCTCCGCGGCGAAAACTCGGAAAACCGTCGGGGGTTTTCGAGGGGCGCCGCCGCTACAGATGGGGGTCACTTTAATCCCGGACGAGGCGGGGGACGGAGCGGGGCGGGGCGGGGCGGGGCGGGGCGCGCGATGCCGCGGAGATCAAGCGATAACGAATTTAATTTTAGCACGCGGATCGAAATTCTATACGCGGCTGGGGGCATAGCGTCGGAATTTCCCGATAAATTTCGCATGAAATTTCAAACTGCCGTTAAAACGATTACACGTCGCTGCCGCCGCCGCTGCCGCCGCCGCGCCGGTAGGGTTTCGGTAACGGGGTACGAGGCGGCCCCTGGCCACGGTGGTGTGGGCGCCGCCGAGTTACAAAAGCGCCCCGGAACGGATCTGTACAATGGAAAAACCGATCGATCCTCCCACCCTCTCTCTCTCTCTCTCTCTCTCACGATCGTGTCTCGCTGACTCGCGCCACCTCCCCCGACTTTTGTCTCCGAAAATGGTGTCGCGGCCGATTATTAAATCTAGCCGCGTGCAGGCGTTATCTGGACGGGGTGAAAATCGAACGAGCAAACACAGAGGGTCGTGGCTCGCGAGCGCGGAGGGCGACGACGAGGGGGGGGAAGACGACGAAGCGAGAAAGAAGAGGGAAACAGAGCGGTCCGCCGGCGGGCGGGCGGAGGGAGGGAGGAAGCGGGACCAGCGGCAGGATTGCTCTATGGGGGTGGTTTCGGGGCATGGATACCAGTCTCTACGGCCACGGTAATGGTTATAGCACCATCGCGTGCAATCCCATTAGCACCGATGCAATTTACCCGATCTATCACACCCTATTAAGCGGTGCGCTTTCCACCGACTCGTCCCCCCCCCCCCCCCCCCACACCCCCTCCTCCACCTCCCTCCCCCTCCACCCTCGTCCTCCACCCTCCTCGTGACGCCACCCCCCGTTCCCGCGGCCGCTCGATCGCTTAACGCTCGTTTTAATCGAGTTTGCGCAACCGTGGCCGAGAGCTCCTGCGCTTTCGGGTGGCGGACAATGTTTTCCAGGAGGAAGGCCAACGACGACGTCCGGGGCCGCGGCGGGCGCCGGGGATCCATCCCGGCCGGCCGGACGACGATGAAAGAGCAAGCCGAGTCAGCGGAACCGACTGGTTTCCGATAATTAAACGACCGGCCGGCCACCAACCAACCCCCGCGCGCGCCACCGAGCCGGTCTACGGTTTTTCCACGCGTATCGCGATTTTTCTCGCCTCGCGCCAGAAATCTCCGCGACACCGAATCTCCTCAGATTCCTTCGTAGAAATCGCTCGCCGGGTTGTACACATATTTCGGACGCTTTATGGATCCGGTACCGCTGGACGGCGAGCTCGAGGACCGGTCGATGGCTTCGAGGATTCTCGAGGGTTGCGGGAAATTCCTGCGTCCAGGCGATCTTCGACGCGCGGCTCTAAGGGAAGGGTTACTCGGGAAGAGTGGCTCGGAGTAGGCGAAGCTGCTTTGACAGGATTTTGTTAAATTGTAGCGAATTAGCGATGTTGGAAAGTCGGAGTAATCGATGATTTGATCTAATTATTTTGTAATATTATCGTAATAATGTTATTATTAAATAATATTATCGTAATAATTTTATTATGAAATAATATTATCGTAGTAATTTTATTATTAAATAATATTATCGTAATAATTTTATTATTAATAATGTGATATGTGTCGATAACCTCATTTGTACTAACTAACCGAATTTGTACCTAATTAGTTCACTGTTTCGCTAAACAGAATTTTTTGTTGGCTTTCCTTGAAAGAAAGAAAGAAAGTATATTATAACCTAAATGTGCAGGATTTTTATAATGCTTTTTACTATTTCAATTGCTAACTTCAAAAAATTCCACTGGCCCTAAAAGACCACATCCTATAGTGTCAATAATCATATATAGCAATAATAAAAAAAATAATAATTAATGAAGCATCGGTTATAACTAATTCTAGAAGAATAATGAATACATAACCTATTTAAAACAAAAATTGGTCGATATTCAACCTCTCAATTTTAATAGAAAATTTCTAAAGAAAAGCTAAAAAATCGAGACCAATGAAATTTCCTTTACTCAAATACCACTTTTATGTACTTATACTCTATATTTTCTATATAATCTACGTTTCCCACGACTTTCCTTTTTTTTTACGTCAACCGCGGGTTATCCTCGCGGCCGAAGGCTTCCGCACGGAATTCCGGATTCGCAATTTCGTCGAATCCGCCGGTGTCGGTCCGGTGAACGCGCGCGCGGGCGCCGCATCGTTTCCGGGATCCCCGCGAACTTTCCGGGCGATAATCAACGACGCGGCGTCGTCGTCGGCGGCGGCAGCCGAGGGGCGGGAGGATCTTTGTTTCACGGGGACAATCGCGAATTCCTCGGTTAGCTGCCTCGGAACTTGATCCGCTAATGTACAATGCCGGGCGTCGGTCCTATTGCTGGAAGCGTTATCGTTCGGGCACCACCCCTCCCACCTCTCCTCTCTCTCTCTCTCTCTCTCTCTCTCACGGGAAGATACTCGCAATTACGGAATGGAAGCTCATCGATGTATGGAATCGTGGTGCTGCCTCGAAAGCTCTCGAGCGGGCGCTCGCGGAAACCGGGGGGTGGCTCTTTGCCGCGCGTGATACGAGATTAACTCTATGGGCCGCAGATTAAAGAGACGATAGACTCGGCGCCGCGGTAGCCCTGTTCGACGTGTAACGACGCCGTGCCGCAGCACAGCCCTTTCAGGGCGCCTCGCTCTCGCGTTAATTTCACTGTTTACCTCTCTTCATATGCGCGTTTGATATCGCATCGATGGTATCAATTTTTTAAAAGCGCGTAATTTGTGATTCATATAGTGCAGACTTTTTAGTTGTAACTAATTGGTATTTAGTTTATTTAAAAATGTTTTGTTCAATTTACGATTGAATAAATGTCACTGCTGGATCGGCAACAGTCGCGTTAATATAATAATATAATGACTTATAATTTGTTGAAAAAATATAGTATTTGCAGGAGAAATTTGTTAATATCCGACCGGTAGAAAAGTAATTTTTATAGAGAAACTATTTCCTAAGATCGCTCTCTGACCTCACTGTACCATGTTTCGTTTATCTATCATTACTATAATAATTAAAAAAAAAAATAAAATTGCAAGTAACACCTGCTCTGCTTTAAGTGATTTATATTATACCAACCATTTTTTATTATACCAACTATTATATTATACCAACCAATTCCATATCCGCTTAAAAAGTTTAAACCGCCTCTCCAGACCATGTCCCATAAAATCAGTAATACCATAACCTCATAACACAATATACAATACATACATATAACATACAATATAATATTAACATAAATAAAATTGCGGACATTCTCCGTCCTAAACTCGAGATTAATTCTTGACCGTACGAAACGGACCACCTTAATCTTTTTCCAGGAGCTTCGCCGTCCAGCGAAATTACAAGCCGACCACCCGTAAGCCCGGCTAAAACGATGACCAAATTGAAGAGCAAGGTAGCAATCTGCGCCGCGGTATCCGCAGACCCGTTCATTTCGCAGGCAAATTGCGGAGGCGTACGGTGGAACAGGCGCTCGGCTCGGAACGAAGTTCCGCGCGATCGAAGTCTTCCCGGGGTGTGTTGTTCGAAAAACAGTCTTTCGGTACTTTGCGCCACCGGCTGCTCGGATCTGGAAGACGAGGGTGGTAGGCTCTCTCGGAGGGTTGCCAGAAGAGGGGGTTGTTGTATCGGGGGCTGTTGTAGCTCGGCTGGGGTCGTAACGTCAGCTGGCTCCTGAGTTGCGAGGATCCTGCCGCGGAGCTCGTTGCTTTCGTCGGAACTCGGAGGACCTTGGCGAAGGGAGTCTCGGCACGCAGGGACCTCTCTCCCTCTCTCATTCTCTGTCTCTCGATCTTTCTGTCTCTGTCTCTCGCGCTATCTCTATCTCGCGTTCGATCTCTGTCTCTCACTTTATATTTAACTCGCTTTCGATCACTATCTCTCTCTCTCTCTCTCTCTCTCTCTCTCACTCTCTCTTCTACTCTCTCTGTGTCTCTCGCGCTATCTCTATCTCACTTTCAATCTCTGTCTGTCTCTCACTTTTTCTCTATTTCGCTTTCGATCACTCTCTCTCTCTCTCTCACTCTCTCTCTCTCTCTCTCTGTGTTTCTCATTTTTTCTCTATCTCGCTTTCGATCACTATCTCTCTCTCTCTCCCTCTCTCTCTCTCTTACTCTCTCTCTCTCTCTCTGTGTCTCTCGCGCTATCTCTACCTTTCTTTCTCTCTCTCTCTCTCTCTCTCTCTCTCTTTGCTGTCTCTCCACCTCGCTTCCGACGTCTCGCTCTCGTTCGCGCCAGCTGTTGCTGTCCGAAAGCCGGTGTTTCCCCGTTTTATTCCGTAGTTTCCGCGACAGCCGATGCCCTTGACGTCCCTTGACCCCTTCGCCAGTGCCGCGCGGGACGTGACTGAAATCCGTCAGACACCGCCGTAATCCGTGGGAAACTGCGTCGATTTATCGAAAACGCCTGTGCACACCGCCGTCCAAGGATCCAAGGGACCGGGAGGGGGGGGGGGGGAGGGGGGGGGGGGGGGGGTGTGGACCGCCGCTGTCGGGCGAAGATCGGGCAGCTTTCGATGAAATGTGTATCGCGTATTGCCGACGGGATTTATCAGAAAACTACCCTTCCGCAGCGCGGCCCGACTACGCTCCGGCGAGCGGGAAACTGCCGTTCGATAAAACCGTCGAAGGTTGCCGGGGTTTCCTTGTGTCAGCTGCTTTTTAAAGGTCGGAACGACGAGACCCTCCGCCGTCGGTGTACACTTTGATCCTGTAATACGTCCGGGAGAAAGATACTCTATTTCTGTTTCGTTTCGAGATCTCTTTTCGACGATGGTTTATTAACGCGGCGACTAATGTTGCGATTCTTTATGGGAATGGACGCGATTTGTAAAATATCGCGTTATCATTTCCCGTTAACAATTTCTCCCGTTATAAAATATGTAATATGTTGTATGTTATATTAGAGGCTATTGAAGTATATAATAATAATAAATAACCTATAAAATTAAATTACATATTTAATTTAGATTATAACATTGCGATATTCTTGCTATATTTAAAATAGATATTATATGGATATTAGATATATTTGTCAATGTTATATGTATTATTTACAATATTGAAAATTTTTGTATTATAATTAATTACAATGGCAGTAACTGAATTTTCAAAAGATCAAATATATTACAATAAAATCGCCAAAATTCTCACACAATAAAATCTACTACAATAAAAATCCCTAAATTCGCACAAAATTAATTACCCTCCCATAAGTTTAATTGAACATTGTCTTCGCCTGAAGACTCGCCTCAGCAACGCGTACACACCCGAAAGAAAGGCGCCGCATTAAGGCCGAGGACATGGAAGAGCACATACCCGGCATAATACGCAACAAGATTACGCGAGGCACATCAGAGCTGGGAGATTTACCCGGGGCGTAACAAAAGCCATCGCGCGCCGGTTGCACAGTTTGGTAGTTCATTCGGCAGCGTTCCCGATGCTCCCGTGGAAATCGAGTCTGCCGGCGTTCTCCCATAAAGGCGGACAATTTCGCGAAGTGTGTAGGAGGGACACCCTATATTTCCATCATGCCGGCGGTGTCTTCGAAATCCTCGCTCCGGCGGTGTCGCGCGATAAAAATAAGAGAAAGAGAGAAAGAGAAGGATAGAGATAGAGAAAGAGAGAGAGTAAGAGAGGGAGAGAGTCGGGAAAATTTCTCGGGAGCAGAAGCCACCGGCTGGGAGAGGCGACGCGTCCTGGGAAAACCGGGACACGTCGGACTCGCGCGAGACACATCCTCGGGACAAATACCGGCGCCGTGGGCTCGGGGGTGGCATAGAGAAAGAGAGAGAGAGAGATAGCCGGCTCGTATCCTCCGTTTACGAGGGCGACAGTGTTCGCGGAGACATCGAGGAGCCCGGGCCGCGGCGCACGTCGCCGGAATACGAATGCTCCATCCGGCAACGACAAATCCCGCACGACCTCAACGTTTACGCGACCACTTAAACCGAGACACGAAGGAGAGAGGATCGCGTTTGCGGGGCGCGGCCTCGAATCACGAGCAACGTATTTTCCGTGTTGGGGCGAGCCGACTGATCCATGGGATTCCGAAAGCAGCCCGGCGACGCCTGTAATCATCTCGTTACAGCCGCATTGTGCTCTCCCGTAAAACCTGGCCGTCCTCTCACCGGGGCCCCCGCCCCTCCTCCTCCTCCACCTCCTGCTCCTGCTCCTGCTCCCTTTCTCTGCCTCGCCACCTACCTCTTCATCCGACAGAGTCCGACCAACGATCCTATCCCCCTGTATATCTCGCCGGCAACAACCCTTCGCGCCTGCCGCCTGGAGCTCTGCGTCGATGATTACATGGGACGCAGATGAGACCGCGCGGCGGCGGCGGCGGCGGGCGTACCAGTCCTAATCAGCCGGCGCATTGTGAGCACGCGAAATTACAGGAGACGCGCGCGATGACGACTGGCGACGACGACGACGACGAGGACGATGACGGCGAACGGGGGCACGCGTATAATTAGTACCGACGCCTGTCGCACCCTGCAATCCGGCCACCGATACCCCCTTGTCCCGGACAGGTACGCTGCGCGACAGAATGATAGGACACAGCCCAGACTCGCTCGCGTTTAACGCGTTCAGCGCCACGTCAGCCATATATGGCTGACGCTAGACTTTCGGTTTAGACCGCGTCAACCACGCTGGCTGACAGCGTGCGACATGAGAACTATAAAATTTACACTGTTTTATGGAATTACAG
>NC_135777.1:22157873-22181187 GCF_028453695.1 Augochlora pura | reverse complement strand
CATTTAAAAAATTCAAATCACTACTATATTACAAATTACAAATCATTATATTACAAACATGTATACCAAGTATAATATCAGGTAATACCACTAGCTTAATAATTATTTTTCCCATCTGAAGTGACTCGCGAAAGTGTTAAATAAAGCAAAGAATTTTCAAATTCCACAAAATTTGCAATTCCATTTTGGATTCTATGGGGCTGCCGGCATCCTAAGCCGGTACCGTAATCGGCGAGGTGCATCCAGCGTGATCCGCCTCGGGTTCAGCGATTCAGAAGGACGGCTCCGCGGAAGCGTCGATCGTCGAAAGTCTCTTTCGAGAAAGAGAGAGAGAGAGAGGGGGAGAGAGAGATCCGAAATTATCGCGACGATTTACGGATCCCCGCCTATTGTCTGTCCGTCGCGCGTGAACCCGCTCGATCGGGCGACGGCTCTCGCCGCCCGCGCGAATTACTCGAAATTTTCGTCGGCGAACAGATTTCACGGTCTGCCTGAGCCGTTCGAAAGTTCGGAGACACCGAAGGCAGGCGGCAGAGAAACGACGCCGAGAGCCGAGAGCCGAGAGACGACAGACGCCTCGCGCTCGCGCGGAGGATCCACCCGGAAGCCCTTGCACTTACTGCGGCCCTCCGTGCGGAGGGACGGGAGGACCGGAGGGAGGGGAGGGGGGGAGGGGGGACGGAGTTGCCGGCTGGAGATCGCGCGGGGGTGAAAGTTTCCCTTAATAACTATGCCGCGTAGCCTGGCAATCGAGGCGTGAACGCGAGATACGGATTAAAGGGGAGAAGTTCCCGCCGCCTCGGCTGCGAACAAATTCCGAAGCTTGTTTTTCGGCGCGGACCCCGAAAGGTCGAAGGGCGGTGAAACCGAGGAGCAGTTGCCCGGGACTACCGGGCATTTTTCGCCGCCGCCGCGGAACCCCTTTTGTTCGCCTAATCGCTACGGTTCGACGGGAATCGCGCGGACACGATGATAATTGAAATTACCTCTATTGTAGCGCTGGGAGTTGTTTGACGACATGAAGGGAGATTTGATCGTCTGTGGTATTTTATTTAGGGATGGGGGGAACCCGAAAAGCACTCTTTTCTTCGAAAAAGTGATATAGCAATTTCTTCAGAATGAGAGAACTTTTAATAATACTGAATTGTCCGGCTAGTTTCTTATGGCAATTAATTCTTCCATCTATCATAGCTTCCTTATCAATTTTTGATATTATAAAATAATAATCTTTTCTTCCAAATAAAATTATTAATATAATTTATTAAAGTCTAACTATTTTTGCAAATTAACTACCGATATCACAAGCAATCCAATAATAACGTTCTCTTCGCCGTAAATTCCAGCCGGTCACAAACGACTCGTTTCGACAAGCGCGTATCGCTCGACATCGCGCACTGAATTGATGGAACGCCACGGCGCGAGCGATAATAAAACTCATCGCGCTCGCGATCGTAAAAAGGTGTATTCAAATGCGGAACCCATCGGCGACAGATCGGCGCAGACGGCCGAATTCATAAGGCATAAGGAAACGCGTCGTATCGGGGCACGATTTGTCGCGCGCGCTCCAATATCGGCGGCGCGTCGAGCGGACGGTTTTTACCCCGTCGTCGCGCGTCGGCTGCCAGTTAAAATTCGCTCGTCTACGCTTCGAGGGGCGAAGAAAGGGGCATACGAGGCTTTACGCGCACTAAAACGGCTCGCGGAAGAGGGCGGTAAAGCACGGGGGCCCCGTCGTATCGCAGATTGCCTTAAACGAAAACCGATCCGCGGCCGGAGCCGGCTTTACGAGGAGATTACGGTTTTTTACGGGCGCGCGCGCGCGCGGGGCTTGCGTGCCGCAAGAAAACCGGCGCTTCCGGTCGCCGGCCTCCTCGAGCCTGTTGTCGATCGCGGCTCATCAGCGGTTGGGTGTAAAGTGCCGCGCGATTGGCGCGATAAAGTCGACGCTTAGTGGAGCCGATTCAATAAATATTAAGGTGTTCCATAAGTTCCTTCCTTTTTAATGCGAAATTAGTAGACGATATACGTGTTGTTTAAGACTGTTTTATTGTATTATATATGAACTGTTCTACTCTATGATATTAATTTATTAATTAAGAAAATAATTAAAGATGAAACAGTTTCAATGAACGTAGCACTGAAAGACGTTATAGTGCAAGGGGTTAATTGCTGTCAAAAAAGTTACTGTTCAAGAAATACAGAAAATATTTAATTATCTCTAATTATAAACTAGTATTTTTTTAAATATTTTTCATGATTCAAACGATTCCAAAGTTACGACAAAAGTCACTTAATTTCTCGATTGAATCTTCTCTAGTTATGCGAAAAACAAAAGCGTAACGTCAGAAAAGGGAGAAAAAGGTCCACGCGCAAAAAGGAAGTCCGTCATTTCGTATGCAGCAACCTGATAACAAATGACACACACGAGTCCGTACACCGAGGCCGCACAAAGCCGTCGGATATAAAACGATACGGCAGGAGAGACCCGCGAGAGACTCTCGCGAGAGACTCGGAATAGATACGCGAGAGAGAGAGAGAGAGAGAGAGAGAGAGAGAGAGCCGGAAGCGGCGGGCCCGGCCGCGGATTTCGCCGACGAAACGACTCTCTCTCACTTAATTGGAGTGCGCCACTTTCGTCCATTTCCGTCGCGGATCCTCGAGACTCTTCCGGGATCCACTCGTCCTGCCATAAGGTAATTAGCCAGACATTGTTAGCGATCTAGTTGAGCATTCCGGAGTCAATAGCCTCCTCCTCCTTCGCGTTCACCGCCCGGCCCGCCGGCGGCGACTTCTTTGTCGAACCCGGTCGTTCCCGCCGCTTTCTTTCCTCGTTCGGCAAAGCGGCCCGGGCAAATTGTGGCTACACTTTACCGCGCACTTGTTAGACTCGCTCGATGAACGTTTTCTACGGGGGATCCGCTGAATAAGAACGTCTCATTCGTCTCCGCTGAATCGATGTATGACATTAAACGGCGACGTAAATGCGGACGATAAATGTACGGTTCTCTTTTCTTGTACAGGATGATTGTTAATAGTTGGCTGTTGTAGTCTGCTTGGCAATGTTGTCGGTGTTATAATATATGCGATTGCGTTGAGGGTGTATAATTAATTATTTAGTAAAGATTGTACGGTACGCTAGGAAAATTAAAGGAAGTCGGAATTCCTTTTTTATTCAATTAAAGGAATTTAGGGTTAAACACTACTAACAATAAAAAGCAAAATAAATTTACAATATTTATAACATTCTCTCTATCCTACTACATGCTCGAAGGTAAACGATCATTGAATCAAAAATTAAATAGGAAAACAATATTAACATTCAAATATTAAAAATCAAGCCTACAATAAAGATTTATTAATACTCAATTTCCCCATATATTCTCGAAGCACGATAACCACCATAACTCAGAAAATTCCGAGACTTTCGCCCTCCGAATCCGCGATTCCAATGGAAGAGATTTAGGGTGCGAGGAGCCGCAAAGATTAGGGGCGCAAGAATAACAAGAATAACCCCCGTTTCAACAGTCTCCCTAATGAGTCGGGCGGTGTCTAGGCGGAAAAAAAAATTTTATCCCACCGTTTTCCGCAGTCTTTGGTGGCGGGGACAGCAATGTTCGTTAGATGACGCGTAGCGGAGCGTAAGCGAGCCGGCTCGAAAATCAGGCTCGCCTTCAGGAACGAGAGCTGTTTTTTCAGGGAGTTCGCGTTACATTTTGGCTGACTCGCGGTAATGCTTGACGGGAAAAACCGTGAAAATTGTGGGGCTGGAAGGAGGTAAAAAGAGAGAGAGAGAGAGAGAGAGAGGCGTCGGCGTGTCCGCTCTCGGCGGAGGCGGCGGAAAAACGAGGGCGGACGGGGAAAATATAATTGCTCGGCGAGTCGTTCACGCGCGAACCTTTTTGATATGCTCGCCCCGGCCCTGATTGCGAATGTGATTTTCCCGGAAAGTAGATTACTGGATTAAGTTCGTTCCGGGAGGACAGCAGCCGGGTCGGCACTTCTCTTAATCGGCCCGACTCGGCGACCCCTCCCCCCCCCCCTCTCTTTCTCGCGCTCCATTGCTTTTGCTTCCTACACCACGATCCTTTTCGCTCTCTCTATCTCTGTTGATCTCTTTCTCCTCTCTCTATTGACGTCTTTCTCTCTCTAACGTTTCCCTCTTCTCTCTCACTCTCGACGTCTCTCTCTCTCGCTCTCTCTCTCGACGTCTCTCTCTCTCTCTAAATTCTCTCTCTCTAACTTCTCTCTCTCTCGACGTCTCTCTCTCTCTCTAACTTCTCTCTCACTCTCTTGATCTCTCTTTCTCTTTCTTTCACTCTCTTTCGCTCTCTCTCTCTCTCTCTCTCTCTCTCACTCTCACTCTCACTCTTTTTTCACTCTCTTTCGCTTTCTCTCTCTGCCGAATTTTCGAGGCATAGATAATTACTTAAATAATTATCGTAGAAAAATCTGTCGAATATCAACAAGTATAAAAGAAAAACTTAGAAATCGTTCTAGCGTCTAAATTAAATTTAATTTTTCTAAATTTGAAAATTCGAAAGAAAATTCGAAATTTTGAAACAGACATTAATTTACAATATTAATACATAAATCAATGATTCATAAATTTCACCTTGTACTCTGACAATTCCAAAGCGCAAGAATTATCTTGCGACTCCCACTTTCGTTCTCGAATCCACCACCGATCTCGCATAGATCATCATCCATACTTCCTCGCCATCAACAAGTGCATCCGAGCTTCTAACCACACTTCGCCGCTTCTAATAAGTGACGCAGCAAAAATTCCGCATCAAACCACGCCGATCTTGAATTTCTCCGTCTCGGTCAACAATCGGACTTCTCCCCAGCCTTTGTTCTTCGATCCGCGCCTAAGCAAAACCTGGCTAAACATTTGTATTTCATTAGAGCCCGCTGGGAGTAGCAGAATCGGAGCTCAGACCGATGGGTTGGAGTGGGGTGGGTGACGAAGCATAAATTCCTGCGCGGAGTGAATTCTTGACTGGCGGGTATTCCTTCTCCGTCAACAATCTTTCTATACCATGATCCTCTTAATTCCAACACCGGAGGAGTATTAAATGCTTCGGGCCCGTTTACTCGGCGAGCCGATAGGGAGGGAGGTGGGGATGAAGGAACGGTAGCAAGATCGTTCGTTCGATCGGCGGGGCTCAGACGGCAACGTTTTCTCCCGGTCGCCTCGAAGTCGAAAGAAAGTTTGCCCGGTTCATTATTGAATTCCGGATCGATCCGTCCGATCTTCCGGAAAGCAAATATCTCGGGGTGCAGCGTTCGACGTCGACGACGACGGACGGCGGAGCGGGGTATATAATTCGCGGAACAGCGAACGAACTTGGAAATCCTGGGAGGCCATTGTCGCGGCGACAATGCCCGGCAGCGGTCCAACGGGGCTCCGCCCGGGGATCGACGTTAAGGAGTCGGCGGATGGATCGGCGCGGTGACGAAGAGGCCGGGGAATTTCGCTCGTTGAATATGGAGAGGCCAGAGGCCTGTCGATCGCCCCTAAACGACGTGCATTCAAGCTTCGCGTCCCGTTGTCATGGAAATCGAAGGACGACTTCCTCGGGCCGACGCGCGAAAGGGACGGTGACAAGCTCTCGTTCCCACCTCGCCTAGCGCGAAGAGAGAAACGACGCGGGCGCCGATATACCGGGGAAAAAGTAGTCGGCGTCGTTAAGGGGCCCGTGTTAACAATCCGGCGAAAACTCGAGCCGCCTGAATTTCGTCGGAAATGCGAACCTGTCGCTTTCCTTCGAGGCGTCCCTTTCTGTGACGCGTTTGGCAGGCAACTAGGGCGAGTATTCTTGCTCTGGAAAATTTGAGATCGTGAGTGAACTGTATTTTTATAAGCACTGTTCGTTTTGGAGATGTTCATTTTAGGTTCGTTTTAGGTTTGGACTCCTTACGCTCTTAAATGGACGTGGTTGAGATGTTTTATTTCTGATATTTAAAGGGGTTCAATTTTAGAAGTCTTTGAAACGTCTTGTCAATTAAAGACGTCTTTGTGCTATCTGCGTACAGACTATAATTATTTTTCATTCATACTAAAAAAATTTTAACATTCATACTAGAAAAACACTATTTACAACCAAACCATATAAAATAAAAATCTTCTGAATATTCTATAAATATACATAATACCATCAAGTGCAGAGACACCTAATTTTTTTCATAATTAATTTCTCAAAAAATGTCAGTCTTACAAAACAATTTCTGCCTCTAAGAATTAACTATCTTGACCCGAAAGAAAAATTCTGTAACTCTATCAATTTTCAAGATTTCGCGACAAAAAAATTCCTGCAGCTCACTGAAAGCGTGCGCTTTGAAACGATGTAATTGTTGAGAAAGCAAGTCGAACAATATCGCCGGCAAAACTATCCCGGAAGTCCGGCGAGGAGGCGACGACGCGGCTGCAACGCCTATCGCGGGGCGTTTATCACCGCGACGCGTAAACGTTGAATAAAACAATGCGCTATTTAATGTTTCGTTCCGCGCGGCGCGGCCGTTTAAAAATGTTTTCACGCTGGCCGGTCCGCCCGCGTCGAACAGCAAAAATCCGCCCGGCGATGTGCACGCGTCCGGAGGAATAGAAAACGCTGGGGCCGGTGATAAAACGCGTGTTTCGTTGCTCGGTTGCAGCGCGCTGCCTCCGCGCGATCATGACAAATGGCCCGTCGCGGGAAGTTATTTTGGCATTGTTTATATTTATTGTATTAGAACCCGCTGCGGTCGTCCGATACGCCCTCTCTCTATTCCTCTCTCTATTTCTCTCTCTCTCTCTCGCCCCAGGTACGCGGCAAAAAACGGCGCCCTTTTAATGGGAAAAATATTGGAGTTTTTAATCGGGGACGACAGAGGAATTTTAGGACCGCGGATTGTTTTAAACTCTATTTATTCGCGATATTTTGCACCGCTGAAAATCTTTGATGGATCGGGATTTAAACTTCGAGCCGCTGCTCTTTTTACGGTAATGAAATAATTTATAATGAACGAACTTCATTCTCTCGTAGCAAAGTATGTAAAGAGCTAAGTACGTAATTACTGAACTGCGGATTTTTGTGCAAAATGTTCCGCATTTTAGAAATCGCTGTTTTAGGTTATAAATAACAGGGGCCATTTTGGAAACCCTTTCTTTCTTCTTGATCATTATAGTGACGTGAAAGTAATATTTTGTGCTTTAATTTTCTTAGTATTTTAAGTTTCAGTTAGTCCAAGATAAAATCTGCAGTATAATACAAATAATAACTTTGTAAAATTTAATTATTCTATCTCAAAGAAAACCATTCAAATAAAATATAATAAAATACTATTAATATTCTAATATAATATATAATTTATAATTACTATCTCATATATTAATTAACGTTGTATATTTCACGAGATCCCTGTCAACAGTCCTTTCTTCCAAAAAATTTCCAAACATAATATTATAATAAAATATTATTAACGTGCCAGGTGCTGAAAGAAAATGAAGACCGGCAAAGCGGATCGCAAAGTCAACGAAGCAGACTATTGAGAGTATGCATAAAGAACAGGCGTTCGGGAAACTCCGATTTTTTTCGGCCTCTCGAATTTCCGGTCGCCGCGAAAGTTTGATTATTACCTTAGGCGTTAAACTCGCTCCGATATTCAGAGTCCGATAATTACACGGGGGAGAGCAGTTCACGGCACATCCCCCTCCCCGTTCGCTCGTTGCAGCCCCTCGTAAGCGTAACCAGGGTCTCCCCGGCTAACGTTTCACCGATCGAAAAATGTACTTTCTTCGAGGCCTTCGTCCAGCCGGACGAAAGAGGTTTCGGAAACTGTGACACAATGGGTTGCGGCAACCCTTCGAGCTGGCGGAGAACAAATTGCTGCTGGCAACGATTTTTTTTAAAGAAACGTTCTATAGCTTAAATTGTAGTTCGATAATTAAATTTTGTAAATGTAATGGATATAATACATTTAATAAATGTATGATGAATATAATATGTACAATATGTATAATAAATATACTATAATGAACATAATTTATATATAATATTTATAATAAATATATAATGTATATAATGTATTTAATATATAATGAATACAATATATATAACATATACAATAAATAAACATAACAAAAATAAATTAAAGCCTCCAAAATTTTCCCTCCACCAACTTAATAATCAAATTAAAAACTTCGCTCAATTGATAAAAATGCCAGAAGCCCCTGAAATGAATTTTAAATATCCTTTCCCATAACATTAACTATAAATACATTTTTAACCATTAATTTTATTCTCTAAAGAAACAATTAAATCATATAATTAAAGTCAGTCATTAATTTACAAGCAGAAAATAATTATTTCAATTCAACCTTGTGAAATATTTACGAAAAACTTCGCAGCACGGATTATAGTTGTTAAAAGCAAGGCTATGGTATCAGGTGAAATTCTGCCGGAAATTGCACGGGGTTAAAAGATACGGGCGGCTTGGGAGATCGATCCTCTTCGAGGCTCCCGACCAGAATGCCCCCTCAGATCGGTGATAAATATTCTGAACGACCGCAGCCTCGCCTCTACAACCCGTAAAACGAAAACACATGCGATGCTCGATGTTATCGTCCCCTGGCGCCGCGCTCTCGACACTCTTCCCGCTTGTTCTTACCGGAAGTCCGCTCCAGGGGCGGCGTAATTCGAACCACGCGTCGCCGCGAGCTCTATCCTCGCCTGTTCATCGACGCCCGGTCACGTTTCGACAAACTGGGTCCTAGAAAACTACCTTCACTTCTGTTTCTCTCTTTCTTTCTCTTTTTCCGTCTTTCACTGTTTTTTTTCACCGTCTCTTCTTCTTTTGCGTCCTTCTTCGGTTATGTCAAGGTTATGTCTCCCTTTCTCTCGATTTTCTTCTTTGGTTATGTCAAGGTTATGTCACTCTTTCTCTCGATCTTCTTCTTTGGTTATGTCAAGGTTATGTCTCTTTTTCTCTCGATTTTCTTCTTTGGTTATGTCAAGGTTATGTCTCCCTTTCTCTCGATCTTCTTCTTTGGTTATGTCAAGGTTATGTCTCTCTTTTTCTCTCGAATTTCTTCTTTGGTTATGTCAAGGTTATGTCTCACTTTATCTCGCTCTCTCTCTCGCTCTCTTTCTCTCTCTCTCCTTCATCTGTTATGTCAAAGTTATGTTTCTCTTCTTCCATCTCTCTTTCTCCCAGTCCCCATCTTCGGTTATCTCGTTAACCAGTGCCGCTGGTTTTAATTAACGCCATTCACGTTGAATTATAGGGGAAATTTTCTGGCCGGGCATCCGGCTTATCCCGTTTCCGGGATTCACGCCGCGGCGTAAACGGTTGCGTAGACGCGGACAATCTTCCTTTGGGATCGGGTGACGCCGACCTCCCGTGATTTAAAACTCGCGGGGCTTTTTTTACCAGGGACTCCCCTGGCACCTGTATATTTCCCTGGCGACGCCTGTATGAGCCCTGCGATGTACGTGTTTCACCAGCTAGCCGAGTCTGACGAGTATACTCGTCACGGAGAAGCTGCAATAAATAAATAAATAAATAAATAAAGGAAGAATGGAAGAAGGAAGGAAGGAAAGAAATAATTAAATAAATTAGGGTTTAAATAATTAGATAAATAGAGAAATAGAGGAGTAAAGAGATAATGAATTAAAGAAATTAAGAAAGAAAGAATTAAAGAATTAAAAGAATAAAGAATGAAAGAATTAAAGAATTAAAGGATTAAAGAATGATTGAATAAATGAATAGATGAACGAATCAACGAATCAACAAGCCAACAAATGAACGAATCAACTAACAAACAATTGAATAAATAAATAAATAATTCCAAGATTTCCGCCACCATTTCATTCTAAAATATGAGCCCACTTTAACGAGAAACGCACGGATCAAACGGCGAGCTAGCGAAAGAAGCCAGAAACGTCCACCGTTACACCGTCCACCGCCCCCAAGAACAATTCGCAACTCCGTAGAAGTTCGCCTTGCGAACAGGAACTGGCTGGAGGAGTCGGTCGACCAGACCGCGGGAACCAGAAGCCGGGGACGTCGCGAAGCCGGTGTAAAGAACGAAATCAACCGTGATCGAGCACGCTCCACTCTCTCCTCCTCCTCCTCCTCCTCCCTTGCGAGAGAGAAGGTCCTCTGTTCCGGGCAGCAAGAGGGTGGCGGTGGAGGCGGAGAGAAGCACAAAGAGACCAGGCGAAGTCGTTACCATAGTCCTTCGTTCTTCCTTCCTGTCGCTTCGTAACGATGTATTTCCTGCTATTGGTTTCTCGCGCGAACAATGCCCCCCCTGGATCGTGAGCGGAGGGCGCGACTCAGCGTGGCGAGGCGATGGGGGAGGAAGTGAGAGACGAAGAGGGGGTAGGAAGATAGAGAGAGAGAGATAGAGAATGAGATAGAGAGAGAAATAGAGAGAGAATGATATAGATAGAGAGAGAGAGATAGAGAGAGAAATAGACAGTTAGAGAGGTCGCGAGAGAAATAGAGAGATAAAAAGATAAAGACAGAGATAGATAGACAAAGAGCCAAAGAGGAAAATAGAGAGATATAGAAATAGTGACGTAGACAGAAAAATAGAGAAATAGAAAGCTAACTAAATATATAGAGACGTAAAAAGAAAGAAAGAGAGAGAGAAATACAGAGGAAGAGCCGGAGAGAGAATACAGAGGGTAAGTACCCGCCCCCAGGATCCGGCGTTTCCTCTCCGTCGGCCGGAGATCCGCGAGAGCAAAGTAGCGGGAGAGGGATCCGACGCAGAGGAGCGCCGCCGTAAGAGAGGAGGCAACAGGGTCGGATCAATTGAAGGTAATCCCTCGGGTAGAGTCTGCCGCTTGGCAGAGCATGAAATTCTTCCTGTCTCGTCGGTGCACGCGGGGGCTCTGCTGCAAGAGTGGTCCTCTTTCGTCTCCGCTCCTCCCCGCGTAGTCCTCCGCCAGGCCAGATCAGTCGGTGATAGTGTCCTCGACCGGCGGACCACGATTTTCGGTGGCGTCGCCTCTCCGCACAGACACCGGAAATCACAGATCCAGACACACCGCCACCGCCGCTGGATTCCCTTGCCCACACCGTCGCCATAAATCTTCGGAATCCTTCTTTGATTAACTTAGGCCGAGATGAAGTTTTCAGGGACTTAACGCCCGGACGATAAATAGGCGGTTCACGGATCTTTCCTTCGGGCGGCGCCGTGAAAAATCGTTTTTTGGTCGACGATCTTCAATTATATCGTCGTTTAATCAGATTGTCAAGCGATTTTATTGTGTCCGAATTAGGTTGTATTTATTTCTTCCAAACGTTACGATTTACCTTAACTTTCATCCAAATAACAAAGCAATTGAATAATTTTCTAATCACACCTCGCCTAATTCAATTACAATTCCCTTGAATTTCTTCTAAACATTACGATTTACCATAACGTTCATCCAAATAACAAAGCAATTGAATAATTTTCTAATCACATCTCGCCTAATTCAATTACAATTCCCTGGAATTTCTTTCAAGATCTCGTAACACCGTCGCGACTACAAATTCGGGGGTTCAATCTCCCGTGGAAAATCAGCCCTGGCGCGGGTAGCGCCCGCGATCCATCAACCGGTCGAAAAAGCTGTTCCCGCGGAGAAGCGATCCGCGCGCGCACTAATTCGGCACCGCCCGGAATCGGCGTGGCCTGTAGAGCCGGTGCGTTCCCGGTTCTCCGTCTTAATCGCTCCTTATCCGTCGCGTCCCCCCCTTTTGCGAAGAAGGAGGAAAGCGACGGAGAGGGGAGACGGGTTGATTCGAGCCAATTACACCGGCGGTCCGCAATTCAATTTCGAGGCGGAGCGGCGGAGGTCGCGCGATTCGCAGTATCGATTATCGATCGCGCCGGTGACCGGCGCGTGTTCCACCGACCCGGTCACTCTCGAGACAATTTCCTGGCGATGCTCGGGGCGAACCGGGCGAGCGAACTCGCGCGAGGATTCGCTCGCTAATCCGGCAGATTTTCGACCAGAGAGAGAGACAGAGAGAGATAGAGATAGAGATAGATAGAGAGAGGGAAGTGCGAGCTGCCTGTTCGCCGATTACGATCGCGCGCCTACGTGGTCCCTGCGTGTTCCAGTTTACCGTGGAGGCCTGTTCAGCCTCTAATTGAACGATACCGCCGCGTACACGCGCCCGCGCCCTCGCGCTAGCGCAGGCGGGCGTATCGTACCTCACCGGGCTGTTTGAGGTCGTAATTGAGCGGCGCGGGACCCGCGTCGTTGCAGCTAATTGTAAGTAATACCGTCGAGCGGTTAACCGCGCGCTGCCAATTTATTAGAAGTTCGTGGATCTGTAACGGCTTAATGCTCCCGCCTGCGGCGCGGTCTTTAAACGACTTTGGCCCGTATTCAGAACGCTGTGTTCCCTGCGCACTCTCTCCCCATCTCCCTCTCTCCCCCTCTCTCTCTCTCATTCTCTCTCTGCGAACTGGACTCGCTTTTTGCCCTCCGTCCGACGGATCCCCGGCTTCGACACGCTGTTTCACATTCCAGCTACACGCGGATGTATTCGAACTTCATTCCGGGCCCGTTCGCCGAATTAACGCGGCCGAATGAATGCCCGGCGAATTTTTCACCTGCTCGCGGAAAAGCATCGTTCGTTTAAATACGTTTTGATGCGAGCTTGTAAAATGCTGGACAATTTTTTGTCGGATTTAGATGATTAACTATATATAATGCTTATTCTTAAATATCATTAAATATTATTAAATACTATCGATTGCTTATTACTAATACTGTCAAATATTATTGAGCGTTTATTATTATTAAATTTTTGTTTTAATTCAAAACACTTCATTGACACGTACTATAAGTTTGGTTTCAATCTTTTTTAGACAGTTTGTATATACGAAATAAAACTTGGCGACACATATCGTTCTATAATATTAATTTCTATCGTACATCATTTATAATTATTAACATTATTAAATACTTATTATTACATATTATTCAATATTATTAAAAGCTTGTTATTAAATACTACTAAATACTATCGAATGCTTATAATTAAATATTATTGAATTTTAACTACTAAGTATAATCAAATATCTTTAAATTCTCTCAAATTAAACTCTCAATATTATTAAACCACTAAGTGCCCAAACACTCACCTCTTACACACAATACCTCACCGTTGAAAAATATCTCCAATCCTCCACCGTTCATCTAGCACCAATAATAATCCATTAAAGAGCGCTGATAATTCCATCGAGATCCAATGGAGAAACAAACGGGCGGCATCGACCGCGACAAAGGAAACGCGCGGTAGTCGCGAAAGAAAAGCAACCGAGCGGCGGTGGGGAGGGGGATTGGTAAGCAACCGTTCCATTTTTCAATGCGGAGGGTTTGAAACGCGGCGCCGGTTTGCTCGATCTCAATAAAGAACGAATCGATTCTGGAATCGTTTACGCCGCCGTAAGTCAAAACTGTGTGCGTGTGTGTGTGTGCACGCAGAGGGGAAGAAGAATCGCGGCGCAGGGTCCGCGCAACTTGTCTCCATTGTCGGCCGCCGCGAGTCGCGTGTGCCGGCCGGCGAACAAAAGGGGGGGGGGGGGGGGGGCGCCGCGCCGGTGCATAGGTAAGACGCGCGCGCGGGCGACGATGCATCATCGCGGCGCGTTAAACCGTTCGATTTTTCTCGGATATATCGCGCGTGTGTATCGCCCAGCCGACCCGATGGCAACATTATTCCGGCCGGTGGACGGGGCACCGTGTTGCGTTCGCGAGCTTTTTATCGGCCCGCCGAAATTCATCGCCGGCTATTTTTCTCTGCGTTCGTTCTCCCCCGCTCCCTATCTTTCTCTCTCTTTATTTCTCTGCCGCTCTCTAGCTTTCGCTTTCTCTTTCTTTCGCGCATTCGCTATTGCTTTCTCTGTCTTTATTTCTCGCTTTCGCTCTTGCTTTCTCTGTTTTTCTTTCTCGCTTCCGCTCTTGCTTTCTCTGTCTTTCTTTCTGGCTTTCTCTGTCACTCTTTTTCGCTCTCTCTCTCTCTCTCTCTCTCTCTCTCTCCTTCTAGCTCTCGCTTTATCTATCTCTCTTCCTCTTTTTCTCTCTCTTTCTCGCTTCCTCCGACGGCCCGTGGGCAAAGAGAAAACGCCGCCGGGAGCCGCAGCACCGGAAAGACAGGGGTGTGGGAGGCGAAGGGAGGGGGGGGGCGGGGGGGGGTGGGGAGGACGAAGGGAGAGACAGAGTGGACGACGGTCGAACGGGTATCGACGAGCGGGTCGCGTGGGCGACCCTGCAACCTCTTTCCGTTCCGTATATCGCATCGCATTGTTTCTGACAGGCCGAGATTTATATTTGCCGCCACGGCCGACCACTTTTTCTCCCGATTGGGCTCATTGTCCGCGACCGACGATCGTGATTAAGAGCCGCGTTAACGAGCCGCATTGAATCGGAACCGGGCGAGCCGCGCGCGCGCGCGCGCTCGGCGACCCGTTTGTTTCACGGGCCGCGGCGGCCCGAGGATTCATTGCACTTACGCGTTTACGCGCGCCGCCGGACCGGAAGGAACCGATCCGCCTGCGCCAGATACCTTGCACCGGAGTATCGCGGTTTTATTGCCGGCCCTCTTTCGCGCGCGTTGCTTTATTGCGAGTGTTCTCTTTCGCACACGTTGCCGGAGTTACCAGGTTCTTTTTCGAGGACGGTTAACGCTTTACCGACCGGTTAATCAATCGTAAATATTGTTGTATTCCTGTAGATAGTATTAAATATTAAATAGATCAAATAAATTTTATTTATTTTATTTGTCGCGAAATTTAGAAAATTATACGTAATACTATGTGAGCTTGCAGTAGTACAATCCAGCTTCTTAGATAAAGATGCTAACAAATTAAAAAACAATAATAGATGACAATTTGGTTAGCCTATATAAAGCCGATTTACAGGCTACCGTTATAATTAAGTGTTAAGGTGGCGGTTTTCTAGATTCTATTTAACGATAAATCTATATTATTATTAACCCTTTGCACTCAAGAAGTGAGTCTGAGGAAAAATTGTTGTATCATATTTTATGTTAAGGTTATGTCGAGTCGAGTTTAGATGGAAAAGTTGTTGAGAGTGCAACTGTCGTGCGCGTGACAAGGTTTAATTTATATAAAATGCACTTTGTAATGTAAAATGGAAGTGGCAGATGTCGGAAAAATTATTTCGGATTTACAGTTAAAGTGCCTTCAAGTGTGAAAGGTTAAAATGTTAAAATAATGCGACTGAATTTTGTTTCAAATCTATGCGGATGATATTCGATGAGGAACAAATGGATTTTGGAATTATTTTTTAAATAATGTTCAAGTGAGTTCTTTGACCTCTTTGGCAAAGATAATGATTAAAGAATTTATATCTCCTTTCTATTATTTTTTATTTTCATAGCAACAACCTATCTTATTAGGTAGGCTAACCTTTAGTAACGAACCTGATAACTTTATATTAATTTAATTTATAAATTGAGACCTTGTTAAAATTTACTAAATTTTTTAATTTGTTCATACTTTAATAAGGAACTCTACTATATCTTGTTCGACAAATATAAGCTCAATTATTTCCGAAACTAACGAGCAAAGTCACAGAAATTGATCATCATCCTTACGGTAGCTAACGTCATTCCTCCATCATGAACTCAGAACGCAATTAAAACAGCGATCATCCCGATGATCAGTCGACAATATGAAGCTCCCTGCCTGCCCTCGAGAAGACTGTTGCAGCATTCCCCAGTCGCCACCCCTCGATGACACCTTCCAGCGAGGCTCGCGATTCCTCGCGTCAATTAGAAGAAGTGACTCTCTGGTAGCCGAGGAAGGAAGGAAGGAAGGAAGGAAGGAGGGCCCCTCGGGCTAAGAGCCGCGTTGACAAAGTGACAATTACGTGGGCACGCACGCACGGAGGCACGCGGACCGGCACGCAGGCACGCACTCGTGCCGAATAAAAGGGTGGGGAAGGGGGGGGGCGGGGATGATGACCCCGTGCGAGCAGGAACCGAAACAACCCCCGCGCGTGTCCCGCAGTCACGTGCGGTCTCGTGTTACATTTTCATTCGGCTAATTGCCTTTTCATCGGATCACCCCTCCCGGACGGTCTTCCAGCGCGTAAAACCGCTGGCCGCCTCCTCCTCCGCTACTCGTTTCTACGAGAGCGTCGCGACGCCCGTCGTCTCTCTTCCCACCGTCGACGAAAAACGGCGACGAGCATCGAATGGTACGACCCCGGCGGGGATTGGTCCCCGCCCGATCGTGTCGGGGTTCAAACGCAAATTGGAGGCACCCCCTTGCGGCCTCCCCCTGCTCGGCGCCACTTACGACGAGAGGTGCACGCCCTTTCGCCCTTACAGACGGAGAACGGATTGATTTAGAACGGCCGCTCGCGGGAAAGACGCGTTTTCGTCGACGCTTCGCGCGATTGTTCCAAGTCAATAGAGCGCGGCGCCCGGCCGTTTAACTCGAGTGCCCGCCCGGGCTAAATAAATACAAGCTGGTGGGTAAGCAGTGTAATTACGGGTATCTTCGACTTCTCCAGGTAGGTTGTAACGCTAGATTCGTCGTCGAACTGTGTATAAATTTATATAGGGTGGGGCCGAAACTATTGCCACCTCAAATATCTTCGAAACTATAAGTTTCACAGAAATATTTGCTGAAACTAAATTGGACAGTACTGCAATTTAGTAGTGCAATTTGGTAGTAAATAGAACGTAAGTTTATAGCAGGTGTTCGAAATGATAGTTTCGGTCCCACCCTGTATAACTCTGTATAACTGTGTACAATTTTAGTTAGCCTTTCAGTCTAGTGACGAATATTAAATTCTCCCAATATTCTCGAATCGTAGACATTTTTGTCCTAATATACAGGGTGTTTCAAAATTATACATACTCCAAGAAATGAGGGGTTCTCGAGGTCATTTCTTCCCTCATTGTCCGTGAAAGTACATCTTCCAGGTCGGTCTCGAGAACCGCCTTGCCGGAAATGTATTCCGCCGCGGAAACAAATCTTCCGGGCGAACAAAAAACGCGGCCGTGATTATCGGGGTAACGATCTGGCGGGGCGAGCGCGCGCGCGCGCGCTGGGCCCGGGGTCCCGCGACATTCCGCACGCCGGCCACGTACACGCGCGCGCGGCCTTCCGAATTTATTCGCGAGTCGGCGTTACGCCATTGGACCGCCGCCGAGCATTATTTACCTTGGTAATTACACCGGGAGGGGAGGAGAGGGAGGAGGGGGGTCACCGGTTCCACGCCGGTGGCTCGCGAGCCACAAATTATCGGGGCGCAAGCTTTCGGCTGTTTCGACCGGCGACGCCGTGCCAGCAGCCGAAGCACCCACCGGGATCGTTAAACCCTTTTTATACGCGCGGTGCCTCGCTTCCTGGCCCACCTCGCCACCCGCCACCCCCAACGTCCCGCGCCGTGTTTCTTCTCTTCTTCGCGGGCTTTCGACGGAGCTGTTCAAGGTCGTTCCTTCGGCTCGAAACCTGCTCGCGAAATCTGACCGCGGAACGTCGAAACGTCCGTGGCGTCTTTTCTTACGTGACGAGGCCTTTTCTGGATCGATTGGGGAGGGCACTGGGATCGGAAAGTAACCCTTTGCACTCGGAGCCATTTTAACTGTAAATTCGAAATAATTTTTCTGGGTCCGTGGTATTTCCATTCTATTTAACAAAATAAATTTTTATGCATACAAAATTTATTCTTGTGATATGTATATATTCTGAAATAGAATAATTTTGGTGGTGCCTTGGAGTCACCATTCGAGTGCAAAGGGTTAACATGATTGTACAATTCCTATTTCTTACATTGTCTTTATTTACCTTCGTCTCTGTACTGGGCCAACAAAATAATGAAATTTGATTTCGATTCGAAAGAAATTAATAATATTTATATTTAGTAGATCATGCACGAAATCTTTGTCACGAGCCTGACTCGTTATTATAGCGTAACGGGTTAACCAGAAACAGCCACATTCTTAACAGTCCAAAAATCGTACAAAAATGAATATATTGCGTTCATTATCAGAACAAAAGTTCCCCGAATAAATACACATGCTAGTCCAAGATTCGAATCACGGAACTTCTCGCTTCGCCGAAGATTCCCGAAGAGCCCCCCCCCCCCCCCGGGAGCGAAGATTAACTCGGCCAACGAAGAAGTGTATTGTCCGAGGCAGGGCGCGTTGTTCGAAGGCGCGAGAACACGCGAAACCGAACGAAATTAATCCTGTCCAGCGATGAAGTGTTTCCCGTGGTGGAGGAGAAGGAGAAGGAGAAGGAGGTGGCTTCCGGCACTTAGTCGATCGTGCTCGAGCGAGGCAGGCCGTAGCGTTAAGAAGGCACATCGCCGGACTCGGAAGCACGCCGGTTTCCCACATCGGAAACAAGGAGTTTGCATAACGCGGCTGGCTGAAACTTTTGATCAAGGGTGGCGAAGTTTGGTCACGCGGTGGGGTTTGCTCTGGCTTCAGGGCAACATCTCCGCAGAAAGAGAGAGAGGGAGAGAGAGAGAGGGAGAGAGAGAGAGAGAGGAGGACGAGTTAAGACGGAGACCGGCTAAACCGCCTCATTGTTTGCCCGGAGCTCGATTACGGGTTAATAATGTTACCGTGACCCCCCCTTCGGTCCCTCGTTGCTGCGCGCACCACCACCACCACTACCACCACCACCGGCGGCGGTGGTTTTGAGGAAGACCGCTTTGCTCATCGACCGGACGAAGTCGCCGCATAAAGGAGCAGATCGGCCGATCCAATTACCGACGCGCGGAGCAGTTTCTTCGTTCGTGGCTCGTTAGCGAGAGGAGAGAGAGAGAGAGAGAGTGAGAGGAACGGGGCTTAAGGCGAGTTCCTAAGACTTCCTCGCATCTCGCGGCTCCCCCCGGACACCGGCGGGGGGCTCGGGTTACCCGTGATTCCGCGCAAAAATCCGCGTGGGTCTTCGCCGCCGCGGGAAAACCCTTCGCGGAATTATGGGCACACGGCTAAGATTTCGTTCGGAACGTCTTCGACGTGATTCCGCGCGGATTAGTTCGACGCCTGTCGCTCTTCTTCTTACCTACCTCCTCTTCTATGTCTTTCCCGGGTCTTTGGTTAACCCCTTGCACTATAACAACGAGTCAGACTCGTGGTGAAGATTTTATGCAAGCTCTACTAAATACGATTATTATTAATTTCTTCCACGTCTAAGTAAAAATAAATTCTTGTGTTATCAAAGTGTAGGAACGAAGGTAACTAAAGACAACGTAGGAAGAAAAATATTGTCCGATCCTATTATAAAAATGTTTAAATCGCACAAGTGCTAATCGTCGCAGCTTGAAAGGAACAATAGTGCAAGGGGTTAACTCTTTATGGACTGAACAGTTTCTTTAATAAATTGCGCCGACGATAAATTAATTTGCACCTAAATTTTGTCACGCGTTTTATCGATCACGATAAGTACAATTTTTTTATTTTTTATTTTAGTAAGGTTTTACCATCGACATCAGCGACGGGATTTATTAACCAGTTAACTGTGATCGACGAGTATACTCGTCATGGAGAAGCGGCAAAATTTGGTGTATTGACGAGATTTAATATTCTGTTCTAAAATTTATACCGATCATCGCTTGGAAAGGGTTGAGCTCGAGCCAGCAGCTATCGCCGAGCCGGAGATTATTTTCAAAATATCAAACAAGTTGTACCATTAAATATTATAGGTTATGGGTGATCCCCGAGGTGCGCTCGCATTGACGGATACTTTCTCCGCGATTACTTTCTCCTCGGCGAATCGATGCCGCGAAAGAAAACGATCGCCCGGCGTTCCCCGAGCGGAAAAGTCCCGACCGAGGCTCTCGCGGGGAGAAAGGCGGCCGGGGGCGGGGGGAGAGCGGTTGGGATATTCATGCGAGTCTTGCGGGGGTGGCCCGTCCGCTAATACAGTTGGACGCGGATGATCAAAGGCCGGAAAAACATGGTTGCTCGCGGGCAGCGGTTCCGCGGGCATTATCCGCGCCGGGGGAAGCGGAGAGAGATCGAGAGGCGTTCCGCTCGGAGACGAGCAGGCTTAAAGGGGGAAGCCGAGGGGGAGAAGGTGGGAGAAGGAGGGTCCTCCTTTTTTCCGGCAAAAGTTCGGCTCCTCTTCCGCCTCGAGTGGACTCGATTATCTTCTCGTTCGGCCGGTTGGGTCATCGCCAAGACAATTTCGAGCGCGGAGGGGTCGGCTCCCTCTCTCTCTCTCTCTCCCTCTCTCTTTCTCCGGTAATAAATGCAATATCCGAGGCTCGCTCTTACCGGCGTTTTTTAACGGCGACTCGACGGAAACGGGACTTATAACTGTGGCGCACGAACTTCGAGGACACATTCCTTCGAATTCCAATCAGCCGGCGCGACCACCCCACCCCTTCACCGCCGCAGACCGCGCGCGAATGCCGATGCACCGGTATCTAATAATTTCACGGGGCGACAGCGCGGCGGACGACGGAATATCGATACGACTCTCTCTCTCTCTTTCTCTCTCTCTCTCTTTCTCTCTCTACCGAGTCGCCGCACGTTTTAATTTACTATTATTACGAACACCGGGGGGATCAGTGGGCCGGATGAAATCTTATTTACGCCGCGGCGAGACGCTCCGCCTTCCCCGAATACACCCGACTCCCCCCGAGATCGGGAACCAAGAAGTTATCGGAACCGAAGGAGGGGGGGAGGGGGGCGAACCGCAGCTCCTGGCCAACATTTTGTAATTAACGACGCGACGCCCGAGTTCGGGGCCTCGAAAGATTTAACGAACCGCGCGCGCACGCCTTGGGTACAGGTGAAGCCGGCAGGCCGGCTCGGGCTTTTGTCGCGGGTTATCGAGTGTGAAAGAACTATTCGCCGTGGTTCCGGGTCCAGAATTCACGGCGGATGATTTCATCGGGGTGGCCTTCGTTTTTCTACCTTTTTAACCCTCTGCAGTCGGTGCCATTTTATCTGGAAATCCAAAATATTTTTCCAGATATACAGCGTTTGCATTTTATATAATTTTGGTGCATTTTGTACACTATGGAATCGAATTTTGTGGCTCGTGTAACAATTGACAGTTTTTAACCATTTTTTGAATATAAATAAATTTGATCAAAATTATTTTGAAACGTGGTATGATGACTTTTAACGGCGCCTTGGAGTCGCCACTCGACCGCAAAGGGTTAAAAGCTTCGCTGTCGTCTCCTTTTCTTGTCGATGAAAGAATATGTGCAGATTTTTCGACAATTGGATAATTTGTCGGCGACTAGAACATCGTTTCTTTAAGTAATTTTATTACTATTCCTTTTCATTTAATTTTAGGAATTTTATTAAATTCCTTAGTATTTATATAAGATTCTATTAACCCTTTGCACTCGGAGCCATTTGAACTGTAAATCTTAATAACTCGTTAACAAAGCCACGAATTGCATTTCGGCAAAGGAAAAGGTTACTTGAAATTGCCTCGGGAACCCCCCCATTTCACGGTAATTATTTCCATAATTACGGATCACCCTGTATAACTAGAAATCGAATGGAACGCGACGTGCGTATAGCCGACAGTTAATTCTACGCATTACGACGAAACCCGTATTAAAGTCACAAGCAGAGAGAGAGAGACAGAGATAGAGAGAGAGAGAGATAGAGATAAAAAAATCGAGATGGAGAGAAAAAGAGCCGCGTTAAAGTAATTCCAGGAAGAAGTAAATTCCGCGGCGGCCGCGCGACGAACGGAAAAACGCGTCTCGCATAAAGATGCCGTCCGCGGCGTTTTATTAGCATAATGGAGCGGAACGTCAGGCGTGCTCGCGAAATATTTCACAGTTTATTTAACGGAAATAACGAAAGCCCGTCCGCGCTCGCGCGCGCGCGGCGTCTATTAGCCGTCCGCTCCGCTTCGAGAACTGGTCTCGCGAGGCGATCGCGCCTCGTTCCGTCCGCTAACGAATTCATCGTTTCGCCGAGCGACGGGGATCGCTTCGATATCTATTTCGCAGCTTCGTTATCGCTGGGCATCGTCGCCGGAGACGAAGAGCGGCGGCGAGCAATTTGCGCGCGGCCGCCGCGAAGCGTCCCCAGGGGCAGCGACGCGGCGCGGCTCTCCTCGGCGCCGGCTCTTTAACGAAACGTTAATAATTTTCGTGAAATATAAAGCAATTATAGCACGGCTATCGGCACGAACAAAAAAGGCGAGCCGTCCTTCGGCTTCTTTCTTCGTCCCTCGGTTCTCCCCCCTTTTCGCGTCGCGTTCGACGCGCGAAGGACGCTGCTCCGTGTTTCTTGACGATTTACCGCGGCCGGGATCTCGCGGTAACTGCGCTTTCGCGCCGAATAAAGATGCCTAATTAAAAGGCTACCACTCCGGGGCCCGCGACGGGACGCGCTGATAAATATTCCGGCGCGTTAGCCGACTCCCGTAATGAAGCGACGTCCGGTGGAACTGCGGTAACGAGCCGCAGCTACGGCGCCCGCCGCGGCGGTTCGCTGTTCTTTTTATTAGCTTGGAAACTATGAAACGGGCGCCGCGACCGAATAAAGACTAAACAAAAACGCCCGTTTCATAGTTTCCAACCTTGATGCTCTGTTGCTGCGACCAAGAGTTGTCCGAAGCGGCAGCCGCGCCGCGACGCGTTTCTACGACTCGTTTTCTGCGGCGAACAACCGCAAGTCCGTCGACCGAGAACGATTCGCGCCGCGATCCGCGTAGGATGGCTCGCGGCACGCGGCGGGGATCATTAACGCCCGTGGAAATCCGAGGCGATCGACTTTATCCGCTTCGATTAGCGCGTTGTCTCAATTTGAACGCGTGATTAACTGGCCGCGCGGCGCCGCGGGATTACTGGGCGTTTCCGGAACTCGTTGATCAAACGTTCCACTCTAATTATTTCTAGCAATTAAGTGGTTCGAGTATGAAGCGTTGGAAGCAGCCGCGCGACGTCTAAAGGACGTGTATAAAGTGTCTAGGGTATGTAGAATATTTAAAGCTGTGAATGTTAATTAACAATATTAAATATCTTGTCGGAGACTACGTCCGAGGGGTTCGGTTTAATATCTCAGAGCGACGGTGCTGTCAGCGTTCGTGAATATCGTTATTGGTTATCTCAGAGACCTTGTATAATTTAGACGTCCACGTCAGTTATTATAATTTTTTTATATTATTATATTTTATATATTATTTATATTATTATATTTTATATATTATTTATTTTATTATATTTTTTATATTATTTATTTTATTATATTTTATATATTATTTATATTATTCATTTCATTATATTTTATATATTATTTACATTATTCATTTTATTATATTTTATATATTATCTATTTTATTGTATATCAATGT
>NC_135777.1:22135882-22157773 GCF_028453695.1 Augochlora pura | reverse complement strand
TGACACGTAAAAATTGACAAGTAAAAGGACTTTCTACAGCAACGGATACGGAGAGCTAAAGATTACGGAAATAGCGATCGCGAATGACAGTGTAACGTCTCCTCCTTCTCTTGGAGAAGGAAGATCCTGAATATCTTACGGTAAAAAGCAGTCACCGTCTCAACTGTTTTTATAATAGAATATTGATTTCGTCTGTTTTTCATCATAATTTGTAAAAAATTGGACGAGCAGCGGAGTTTCTTAGTGAAAGCTTAGTATACTCGGAATCATCTGCAAAATTATATTTAACAATTTTGTTCGATATGTTTGTAAGAATTCTTTAATTTCTTTACTGACTTTAATAAAACCTGTGGTTATTTTAGTTAACCCTTTACAGTCCAATGGAGACCCTAAAAATTGATAGATTATCTTCGAAAATAATTTCGATAACACTAAATATATTTTCACTTTAAAAAACTGTTAATAAATACTAATTATCTCATGTGAAAACTGGCTCCACTTTTTCCAACCAAGTTGCAACAAACCATAATACTTAACCCTTTGCACTCGAAGCCATTTTAACTGTAATTCGAAGATAACTTATGCAACAACAGTTATACTCTCAATAATTTTTGAAATCTGATCGTCAATAATATAAAAATTATTTTGCAAAGTATTAAACGTCCGGCAACGCGTCAGGGATTCGGAATTAAATCAGCCCCGAGTGCGAAGGAGTCCGCGGTATCGCCAATTCAAGAGGAATTACAGTAAGAAGATACCGTTGTTCCAAGATGGAAAAATTACAGTTTGCAATTACCCGGAAGCTCGGAGAACTAATACACCCTGTTACCCGGTTCACGGCAATACGGAGCGAGAGAGCGAACGGGGGGAGGGGGGGCCGGCACAGCATCAATTTGTTTTCAAACGTGGGGTGGGGAGTTTAATCTTTAATTACTCGCGGCTTCCGTCAACCGGGCCGGACCTATCGGCAGCCATCGATTGAAAAGGAGGCGTTCTTTAAAAGCCGGCTTCCCAATCGGAACGGTTTCCTGAACTTTCCTTAGTCGGTCGAACCGTACGGAGGAGAACGGTAGGTGGCCGTCGTATGTCCCATTGTCGTGGAACTGATCACGATTTCGTGACTTTCGTGAGCGTGGTCTTCGTGAACGGTGGGCGTATCGATCGTTTCGGCCTCTCGATGCCAATAAGATCCTTAGGTAAATCCTAAGCCGATGAGACCGAGTCGGAGATCAGCGAGCAAAGACCGAGGAGGCTCCGGGGCCAACGGCTAATCCTAATTGAGTCGCCTTATATATATATATAGTATATAGTATATATAAAGTCGAACCGAGTCCTGATATTCCTCCCGCCGCCCTCTCTTTCAATTCCCCTCCTTTCAGTTTTGTTCTTCTCCCCGCAACTTCCTTGCTCTACGCGCCTCCTTTTCAGACCTGACCGTTTCCTGTTACCACCACTTCGAGCACCTGCCCTTCGTACGCTCTCCCTTTTACATTTTTATCCCTTTAATTAAATTACCATGTGCTCCGAAAAATTTGACTCTAACTGGACTCGTTTCTTTCTCCTTGTTCTAGGAACTATTGTCTGCTGTTTCAATTTTTCAGGGGCTTCGCTGTATTTTCCTTTCAATTTTTGAGGCTGCATCCTTGATTATTTGTTAGCTAATCTTTAATTAATCATTCTTGGAAAATAATTAGAAATAATATTTTAGAAGATTTGAATTTTAGTTTCCTGGAATATTTAATTATTCTGGAGAAGGGAACAGAATTTTATTTTAACTTGACGGAATAAAATAACGTTCATATTTAACTTTTTTTTATTACTAAAAATTGCTATTTATTATTATTATTATTACTCAATTATGATTTAGGTTCCTTAAATATAGCAAAGTTTAAGGATTTTAAGATTTAGATCTGATTTAACGAGTCGCCATATTTCGAGAAATTTGTATCGTTCGGACGCGATTGTTTATTATTTACAGCAATATAATAATTTTATATCTAATGTTAATACTTTTGATAGCCAGTCTGGACACCCCTAATTAAATTTTCAATCGCGCCAGGCCCGCGGAGAATTTGTTTCCAGCTCCGCCGCGAGTCTCTGTCACTCATTTTTCTCCTTCCCGGAACATTTCTCAACCCTTCAGTTTCTTCGTTACCTCCTCCTCACCCCGTCGCCCTCCCTCGCCCACTTTTTCATCCGCCCACCCTTATCAAGCCCTCTCTCTATTTATTGGACTATTTTTCTCGCCCGCCGCCTCGGCCTTCACCTACGCCTGCAAGAATAGCTTTCTCTCCTCCTGGGCCTGGCAACTTCCACCGACAGATCCCGAAATTGATTTCTCGGCCTGCGCCCCGACGGGGCTGGAAACGATCCGTGAGAGAGAGAGAGAGAGAGAGAGAGAGAGAGAGAGAGAGACCGTGTATCGTACATCAAATCCAGAGAACCGGGCAATTCCTGTAAAATAGTGTGTTTCGGGCGTCCTAAATCGAAACCTCGAGGATCCCGAGATCTCCGGGGCAACGGAAATAAATACACCGGGGCCGCGTGAATGATTCTCGAAAAACACCGCGGCGATTTACGCTAGCCATGTTCGATGTTCGTATGTAGCAAAAAATAAATTGTTATATAATTGTAGAAACTAAAAGTATTTTGTTTTCGTTTTACGATTATTGCCGTTGTTTTAGGAACGTTGTATTTACAGGGGAATTTATTTAATTAATAATATTAATGTAATAATAATAATATTTATTTATTTAATCAACAGAAGCAAATACCTGTGTCACAACAGTTTTACAGTATGATACTTGCTCTTTGCTATTTGACGCTCAAATAAAAAATAAAAATAAAAATAAAAGAAGGCAAACTGATGAAATAAAGGAGAGGATAACCATCCTACACACTATACCAAATTATACCGTCCTTCATAAACCTCACTCCTATCAAAGCAATAGTAACAAATAAACGAATTTATAAATTGTAATACTCTTTTCTAATACGACAACTTTAACGTCAGAAGGATTTAGATATCCAAAGGCTTTCGCTATCAAATCCGAGAATTTTACGGTAGACACGATCGCGGATCTATCAAGAGCGTCTACAGACAAGGGATGTCTGTGACGTCGCACGTCGCCGCAAAATCCGAAGTCGGCGACAAAAGACGCGGCGCGCGGTGTGAGACGCGCAACGTTTCGGCTGGCTCGCCGCCTAGTCAACAGGCGACGACTCTGTCAAATCTGTAACCAAAACCGCAAGGGGTGTTCTCGGCGAGGAGGATCCGTAGAACGATTGCGTGTCGCCGGGGAACTGGTCCTGGGGCTGATGCTCCTTGGAAGACCAGCAGCAGCAGCATCAGGCGATGGCGACGGCAGCGGCGTTCAAGGTCCAGGAGGCGAGCGAGCGAGCGCGTCGGCTTGTGTGATCCTTTGATCCATTGTCTCGACGAAGGAGAGAGGAGAGGCGTCGGCGAGCGCCTCCGGGGAGCGTCGCCGTCGCGCCGGCAGAAAGGCGAATTCTAATTTGACGAATGAGAAAGTTTCAAGGAGAGCGATGCCTCCGCGGAGCTCCCTGGTCGTCGCGCGACAAAGGGCGTCAAAGACGGCGAGCGGTGCTATTACGATATGTAAAAAAAAAGGAGGAGGAAACACGGCGACAGATAGAGAAACGGAGAGGAGCTCTGAGAGAGCAGGGCTATCGAGAGAGAGAGACGAACATGGAGCAGGAGAGAGAGTTGACGATCGAAATGGAGACGGACGTAGAGCAAGATAGAGAGAGCTAAAGAGACAAAGTTGACGATTGAGAGAGAGAGAGAGAGAGAGAGAGAGAGAGAGAGAGAGAGAGAGAGAGAGAGACGGACGTAGAGCAAGATAGAGAGAGCTAAAGAGACAAAGTTGACGATTGAGAGAGAGACGGACGTAGAGCAAGATAGAGAGAGCTAAAGAGACAAAGTTGACGATTGAGACAGAAACGGACATAGAGCAAGACAGAGAGAACTAAAGAGAGAATGAAAGACAGATATAGAGTAAGATAGAGAGATCCAAAGACACATCGAAAGAGGGAGAGAGAGCTAGATAGAAAAAGAAGGGGGTGAAGGAGGAAAGAAAAGCAAGGGAAGGGAAGAAAGAAAATGTGCTGGCGTTCATCGAAGAGGAGTCTGCTAGCTTGTTCAAAGGAGGGTCGAGAGAAGAGGGAGGGTCTCCGTAGTCGAAACTGGCAGGGCACCGCGGGAAAAGAAGAAATTCAAAGGAATTCTTGAAAAAGTTGCTCCGAGTTTATGGTGATCGATGCACCGCTGCCGGGGAAAGGTTTCTTTATTTTTCTTGTATTTTTCCCCGTTCCTGCGCCCGGTAAAGAGAACGGGCCAACGGACGGAGACAAAGAACGCTCATAACATCCGAAAGGAGGGAAATACAAATCGAACCGGGAAGAGGAAGACGGAAATATAAATTGAACCGGAAAGAGAAAAACAGAAATATAAATTGAACCAGGAAGAGAAAGACAGAAATATTATAGAAAGAAAGAGAGAGTAAGAGAGAGTAAAAGAGATTAAAAGAGAGAGTGAAAGAGAGTGAAACACAGAAAGAGGGAGAGGGGGGGAGAGAGATGTAGACAGAAGGCAGAGGGGTTAGGGATGAAAGAGCGCCGATCGGTGTTTCCGTCGATTAATCGCGTTTGACGCGGACAGCTTTGAAGCGCGCCGCCGCCGCCCCACCCCACCCCCTCCCCGGTAATCACCGAAATTTCATAATTACTCTTATCGAAAATTCCCGCGTAATTATATCGATGTTATCGCAATTAAACGGAAAGCTTTCAATTACACAGCCACTTGCATCTATCGGATAGATCAATATTGACGCGTCCCGGATTTTACGGGGCTACCGCCGCGGCTGCACTTTCACCCCGCCGCCGCCGCCACCCCCGCGCTGTTTACCCACTTTTAACACCCGCTTGATCCCCCCCACTCCACGTCTCTCAGTCGATTTCCCAGGAAATTATGCGGACAATCGACGTCAGAAAACGAAAGTCGGAGACTTACAGCGCACAGTGGGTAGCATTAAGAAATTCCGGGATATTTTGTTGCAATTTCTGAATTATTAGAGACGTTCTTATTGAAATTTTTAGTAAGGATATTTAACCCTTTGTATTCGAAGCTATTTTCAGTGTAAATCTGGAATAATGTTCCTGGATTAGTGGTATTTCTATTTTATCTAATAAAATGTAATTTTGTGCATACGAAATTAATTCTTCCAACTGGTAGCAACAATTTCACTGCTTTAAAATTTATTAAAGCTAACTATAAATCGACAAACTATAAATCTAAACTGGTGTCACCACTCCAGTGCAAAGGGTTAAAAGAGGTTCAGTTTTAAATAAAAATAGAGTTAAATACAGAATTATAATACGTTCGGTTTTAAATATAAATAGAATTAAATATTTTTCGTATTCGTCAAACGATAATTTTTACTGAATTTCCATCGCCATCCTTCGCGAGAAAGAAAATTGCCAGAATCATGGGACGATGATCGATTCCCCTACAGAACGTTCGGAAGCGTGGCTAATTCGCGCGCCGCCCGTAAACTTCTTCAACTTCCGCCGACCAATCAATTTCCCCGCGCAAAATTTCCGCCGCCGCCGACGCGCGTGAGAACGCGCGCACGCTGTTTCTCCCCCTCTCCGCCCCGCGTAGAAAGTTTTCCGCGCGGATTTTCGGCCGCGAGGGACAACTCGAGGACCGTCGTCCCCCGAACACGTGGAAAAATTCATCCGCGAACGAATTGCCGGGACTGATCAAATTACGTTCAACCGTACGCTAATTATATTTAAATTATATCCGAGGAACGGCGCGCGTGGTGGCCCGGCTATTAATCCTGACAGGAGGAAAAAGAAAAAATTTCGGAGTTTACGGTCGGTCTAACGCAATTATCCCCTTTGCGCACCCCCGGAAACTCCGGCGAACTATACAATTAGGGGTGGTAAGCTCCGTTCGCTATTATTATTTCACTCGGTGTGCACCGTGCGCGCGCTGCGCCGCCAGATACCGGCGAAATGTGATAAAGCAAATTGTTTTTGATGAGACCTGATCACGCTAAATGCGCGCTTTATTTCTTCGAGTTAGTGTGCGGCTGCTGCTGCTGCTGCTGCTGCTTTTGTGCCACGCAGTTTTCCAGCTTTTACACGGTCGCCGCGGTTCGCGTTTCCGTTTCACCAGCTTTTCGCGTTTCGGCCGAAAGTTATATTGTTTTAACTCTTTGCGCTCGCATTTCTGTAGTATACATTGTTCACATTATTTATACTATACATTATTCACTGTTTCTAATTATCCACATCAAAGTGGAACTTTTGTTTAATTATCATATTTTTATTTTACAAACCGGTGATCCTATAAAATGCCTAAATAGAAATCTAAAATCCTTTATTCATTCATTTATTTATTTATTCTCGCCGTTTCTCGCGGTTTAAGGCGGTAAGTTCGTTTCGATACTCGAACGGAATTTGTTGTATTGTTCCAGCTGATAGATTTATGGACGTTCACAGCTTGTTTGCTCGCGAATGAATAGAACAGCACGCGATACGTGACAAACAGCCGGGGATGCTAATAGACCGCGTGACAATTTTATCGTGCAATTACTATATTACAACAAATGCCGCGATTAACCGGGAGCGCATGTTTCCGTAATACCTGTACAATCTACCGGCGGTGTAGTCACGTTTATTTCAATTCGATTCTCCGCGATGAAATCATAATATCCGCAGAGTTTAGGCAGAGCTGCCGTTAGATACGTTCTCAGTAAGAGATAAGGGTTGAAACGAGGGTGTGTAGTGACACAAATATTTATTTACTTACTTATTAATTTACTTATTTATTTATATAGTTATTTACTTATTAGATTATATTATATTAAACCGCAGAATGGAATAACCGTAGCTCTTTTCGCGGCGCCAAGAATCGCGTCGCCTTTTTCAACCGAAGCGATCGCAGCCGAGACATGTCCTCCCCCGACCCTAATTACCTCGATGCATGACGGTCACCGGCCGTGTTAATAGCGTGGCCGAGATAATCCTGATCGGCTCGAGGCTGAAATTCCGGCGCGACGCGGAAGAATCGTCGCTCGTTGGTGTCCTGCGGCGAAGAACGTCGGACGCGACTTTGGCTGTTATATCGAACCATTACGATGAACAAAATGTAAAAGAGTTGAGGGGTGGGGGACAGGGGGTTGGGTGGTGAGGGCGGAAGAAAGAGAGAAGGAGAGATAGAGAAGGAAAGATGGAGAGACGGAGAGTTAGAGAGAAGGAGAGAGAGAGAGAGAGAGAGAGAGAGAGAGACAGAGCAGCCACGAGAGAGAGAGAGATTGGAAAATAGAAATAGCGAGAGAGAGAGAGAGAGTGAAAAATAGAAATAACGAGAGAGAGAGAGAGAGAGAGAGAGAGAGATAGAAAGAAAGAGAGAGAGAGAGAGAGAGAGAGAGAGAGAGAGAGAGAGAGAAATAGAAATAGCGAGAGAGAGAGAGAGAGAGAGAGAGAGAAATAGAAATGGCGAGAGAGAGAGGGGGAGACAGAGAAAGAGAATCACAAAAGGCGAGAAAGAGAGAGGGAGAGATATCGAAGGAGTGGCGGGGGAAGACAGACGGGGAGAGTGACGGCGGAGAGGCGAGAGTTCAAAAGCGTCTTTTGCCGAACGAGCAAGGGAACACGACACCGAGCAACACGGAGGCGGAGAAGAACACGAAAACTCGCGGTGCCTCGTAATTAATAACCGTTCGAGCAGCCTGCCTCGGCGTGGGCGTCGCAAAGTGGCTGTCGTTAGTCGCTCGTTGAGACGGCGCCTTGGCCGCCAACGGAACTCGTTCGCACTTCGTGCCTCTCTCGCTCGCGAGAAGCAGCCGCTCGCCGAGGACCCCAAGGGGCCCCAACCAAAGCCGATTCCGCGATATTTCACGGCCACGTGAAAAATCCCTGCTAATTATCCTGGCTCCGTGACCGTCTTCCTCCTACTCTCCCGTCGCTCCAGACTCCACGGCATTAACTTTCTCCCGCGATCCTTCCCCTCTCTCCCGTGGAAAGTGGAACGACGGGGTATATGGATAGGTTATTGAGATCTTTGAAATTGTGGATGGAAGACTGTTTTTAGGGAATTTTTTGGAAAAATTTTATGTGACAGCAGGTGAATTTTTTTTTAATTTTAAGTGAATTTTAGGAAAATTTAAATTCGAAGCTTTGGATTTTTCTGAAAATTTTAACTGGAAGCATTCAATTTTTTTAATAATTTTACCTGAAAACATTCGATTTTTTAAATAATTTTAACCTAAAGCAATCAATTCTTCTAAAACTTCCAATCGAAAATAATCGAATTTTCTAATAATTTTAAATTATAACAAAGCATTTAATTTCTCTTGAAATAATCGACGGTATCCATACTCTCTGCAAATTTTAACTAGGAATATTCGACGTATCCAAAAGTTATTATCGTTCTTAATCCACGTCCATGGCGGATCGATATTTCATTGACCCGAGAAACTCGATTTTCCATCGTGCGGAATACCTGCGTCTCCTTAAATTACGTTTCCAATTCTACCATGGCCGATGGAGATCCTGAGAGGCGGCCTGGCCATGAAGTGAATCATTCACTGTCTAAACTATTAATGTTGCCCGGGGAATTAATGGGATTCAGATCCAATAACTCGTATACGTCTCAACTGTCTCATATTCGACCGTGATGTAACGAAACAGTTTTAATGATAACTTTTCTGCCCGGCGTGCGGCATTTATCATAGTCAAATTTATTAGCTCCTCGGATATTAATGGCTTATTCCCGCGGAAGAATAAATAAATTATACGGAAGCGAACTTTCTAAACGCGACCTCCAATTATTATGTAAAGCCTTGGAAAGTGATGCAATTCTTAAAATGCAAGAATGAAACGAAAATATGTATAGTCGCTGTATAGAGTATATGAATATTTTTTTAAGTTGGAATAACTTTTTTTATAATCGAGACGAAAGTTAGCTGAAGCTTTTGGAGATGTTAGAGAGATTTTAGTTTGTTAGATAGTAGTTAAAAAAATTTTTTTAACAAATTGCAGTCGTTGGGTTTGATGAAAGAGTTAAAAGATGGCGTTTCGTGCTTAAATGCTTTCAAACAGGAAAGCTTGATTAACCCCTTACATTACAATTTTTTTTCTCATTAACCCCACTACGATTTCTTTTACAAATAAGTTAATTAACATTTCTCCATTTTTAATAATTTCCCCAACAAAGCCATGCAATTTTTATTTCTCATATACCTCTTTTATAATTTTATTTCGAAATTTTAATAACAGGTAAAGTCAATTTTACTTCGAGTTACAAGGACCGAATAACATTTCTATACTCCCTAAATTACATCTGACTCATTATCATACTACAAGGGGTCGAAAACATGATCATTTCTACAAGCTAACATCGCCGAACAAGATTAACCTCCTTTCAGAAAAGAGCTCTCTCTCTCTCTCTCTCTCTCTCTCACAAAACAAAATGAATCAAAGTCCCACTTTGCCCAGTAAATTGATCGATGATTCAGCAATTCGTGCTCGCAAACGCGTCAGACGACATCTTCAGGGTATAGTCTGCAGGACAAAGACGAGAACGTCCTCGCGTTTCTAATTCCCAAGGAAACAAGCTCGGATTGCCGGCGTCTACGACGTTTCCCTCCGCGCGCGGCCGCGGACCCTTCTCGGCGAAAAGAAAATTTCAATGGCGTTCCTTTGATCTCATTCCCCCGGAGCGAATGCCGTGCAAACGAATTGTTCCGACTGCGCGAGAGCTCTCGCGACAATGTTTACCGATTTTCGAGAGGGACGAGTTTGCGACAACTCGGATACAAATCCTGAAGTCGACGACGTTGTGGAAATGCCAGGTTATCAAATAATGTCAATAATATAAATAATATGAATAATATGAAATAATATCAATAATATGAAATAATATCAATAATATGAAATAATATGAAATAATATCAATAATATGAAATAATATGAAATAATATGAAATAATATGAAATAATATGAATAATATGAAGTAATATGAAATAATATGAAATAATATGAAATAATATGAAGAATAGGAAATAATATGAAATAATATGAAGAATAGGAAATAATATGAATAATATGAATAGCATAAATTCCGTTTGGTCGAATCCCACCGGAAACCGTGTAGCAAAGCGGTATCGACTACGCGGCGTGTAGACGACAAGCTGGCAGCGATCGTAGACAATAAAAGGAACGCGCGCGGCCGGCAACAAAGTCTGTGGCGGCGCAATCTACACCAGCCACGAAAAACCAATAATTTGCCGAGCACTTCCTCTTAAAAGGTCCTGGCAGCCAGTTTCCCCGGGGTCGTCGATACACATCGGCTCGAAAGAGAGAGAGAGAGAGAGAGAGAGAGAGCCGAGAGCGAACCAAAAGAGAGAGAGAGAGAGCCGAGAGTGAACCAAAAGAGAGAGAGACCCGAGAGAGAGAGAGCCGAGAGTGAACCAAAAGAGAGAGAGACCCGAGAGAGTGAGCCGAGAGAAAATCAAGAGAGAGAGCCAAGAGAGAATCGAGAGAGAGAGGGAGAGAGCCAACACACGCAGCCTTTCCCTCGAGTTTATTATCCGGGCAAGCCCGGGCCAGGTACACGGCGAAGGTGAGCCGGAGCTGTCGTTCCCGTTTGAGGGGGTCAGGTAAGCGAGGCAAACACACCGCGTTCGCGACAGGGAGAAGACTTATCGCTTTTTAACATGGCGGCCGCGGGTAGGGTGTCGTACGGACAGGTTTTTCGGACAAAGGGGACAAATCTTATCGGGTGGACGAGCTCACGGTGTACCTACAAACGGCGGGTTGTTTTTTCGGGATAGCAAACAGGAGGGGTGACGGAAACCAGGGAGGGAGGAGGGGGGAGTGAGGGAGAAAGACAAAACAAGAGGACGCCACGGTGTCCCGTTTCGGTAAGCGGCGAGGAGCGAACGGGAGGAATCGAGGCGAAATTGGAGGAATAGAGAGAGAAGAGAGAAAAGCGAGAGGATGACAGAGAACGGAAAGAAATAGAAAGAGAGAGAAGAGAGATAGTAATTTTTGGAGATTTTGACCAATTTTTTAGCTTTTTTGATAATTTTTGGGATTTGGGTAAATTTTAAATTTCAGGGTAAATTTTGAATTTTGAGAAATTTTAATTAGAAAAATATACAAAGAAAAAGCTGGAAATGAAAAGAGAAAGACCAGAAAGCTCGAAAGAGAGATATAGAAAGAAAGAGGAGAGAAAAACAGAGAAGAAAGATACAGAAAAAGGTAAATCTGGAAAGAGAGAGAAAAGGTACAGGGAGAGGGGGTAAGAGAGACGAAGGCAAGGAATCACCTTTCGTTTCCCACGAGATTTCGCGTCTCGCGGTCGCCCCCCAGGGAGACGATGGAAACAGAATCAATTTTACGGACGGACGGCCGTCGATGCGACGCCGATTGGCATCGATCCGATATCGAGGGATCCTCCGTCGATCTCGTCGGGGCCGCCTCGCCGCGCGCCGTCGCGAAATTGCCCGACCTCGGGTGGAATCCCGTCCGGCTTTCTTCCGGTCCTCCTTCGCGGAGCGAAGCCGCTTACACGTCCTCGGTCGCTTCCAATTTGCCGACCACCGATTCGCTGTTTCGTTCCTTTCCGAAATGAGAAGCCACCGAAGTCGAATCGTTTCCACCGTCCTCTCTTCTTCCGTCTTGCACCTTCTCTCCTATCCTCTCGCCTTCGCTTCTGTACAATCCTCTCGCCTTCGCTCCTATACCATCCCCTCATCTCCTCTCCGTGTCGCTTTCAAAAGAGACCGTGTACCTCTTCGAATCCACTCTTCCGCGCCTCGAGTTTTCTTATCTGTCACGCCTGCGCTAATTTTATGCAGAGACGACGGAAGATTTTTTTTATAACTTAGCATTGTTCAGTAGCCATTTCCATTACGTCACCGTTGGATTATATTTAATTAAATCGTATCGCGCGGACGGCGATCATAAGTTGACGGCGTTAGGGGACTCGTAGAACACAGCCCGCAAAATTCGCATAACTTCGTGGACAGTTCCGCGGCGTTGAATCGTCCATTGACAGCCGGACAGCGGTTTAACCCTTAAATGCTGTCCGCGGACAGCTCGACTAATTGATCATCCGCGTTGATTATTGGAAGGCGGATATTTCGGCTGAATGAGAGTTATTTTCGTTCATTGCGATAAATATGAATTAAATGAAAATACTGTTAGTATCGTCATTAATATTATTATAACTATTGTATTAATATGTTATATTAATATACTATTATATTGTTATAGTGTCGTTCTTTATGATTATTATTATTACTGTTATTGGTATTATCTCTTTCATTAATGTTGTAGTTATTAATATTATTACAAGTAGTATTATACTACTATTATCATCACGATTATTATCGTAATTATTATATTACAATAATACATTATATATTATAACATGAATCTTTATGATTATCACTACTGCTATCAATATTCTAATTTCTATTTTACACTAAAATATTCACAAAACGACGAGGCACTCCATTGTTTAAAAATACATTTTCGATGCAAACTGCCCATACAATGATCGAGGTATTTAAATCAGCTGTCTCGATCGTACGCGCTTATGGCAGCTCCGGTAAGTCGGCCGCAAATCACCGATACGATTCTTTAATGATAGTTTATGCGGCCCCCGCCGTCACGGGCTTCTAATTCGATAAATACGCGACGATATCCGCGGCCTGTCGCGGATCAACAGCGGTGCGTGCAGCGGCGGCTAGCTTACCGCCTCTCCACCTCGGCATAAACTGCCGTTTATTCCGTTCGATCGGGCGTCACTTTCGCCTTGTTGATTTCGAATTATTTCGCGCGGCGCGCGCGCGCGTTCCGCCAGATTAGAGGTGAGCTACGCTCCTACGGTATGCGCGTGTACCGTATCTTTATGAACGGGACACCGCCGATCGCAGATCTTTATTATCGCGCTCTGTTCGTCGGCGCCGTATAAACCATCGGATATCGTTGACAGGGAATGAACACAGGTCGTTTCCTATTCTGCTTTTTATCGCAGCGGAAAACCCCTCTCGGCCGATGAAATCAATTTTGATCGTGCTTTGCGAGGCTTGGCGAAATGCTAATGGCAATTTGTCGGCGCTGATTTCGGTTTCTGTGATCGACGAAGGTCGGGGGTACCTGTGCCGCCGACCCTTAGAATTGTTTTTAAAAAAATTCAGTTAATTGGAGAAATTCGATCAATTAGAAAAAATTCGACCAATTGAAAAATTTCGATCAATATCAAAAATTCGATCAATTAGAGAAATTCGACCAATTGAAAAATTTCGATTAATCGGAAAAATTCTATCAATTTAAAAAAATTGACCAATTGGAGAAATCGTTTTCGGAGAAATTCGACCGGTCGGAGACACTTTGTTCGGTTCACGCGGAGATAAGATAACGATCGTCGAACCCACGATTCGATAGTATCGAATGAATATTCAGTCGAACGGAGCATTGATCTAGGGAGAAATTTATTCGGTCGCGATTTTATTTGACATTATCGAATGAATATTCAATGGTACACAAAATCTAGATAGATATTTATTCAATTTTATGCGACGCCGCCGAATAAATATTCAATGCGATAAAGCTGTATCTAGATGAACAATCGGCCCGCGTGATATTCTAGTCGAATAAGATTTTATTCGAAGAATTTATCCCTGCAGAAATTGATACAGAAAATAACCGATTTCAATAAAAATGATAAACCATTTTTCCATAGCTTATAAATTTATTTATTTCACGCTAGTATGTAGTATTTTCCGAATAACGAATTTTCCGAATTATTCAACGCGTATACGTTCAATACAATAAATAAATAACTTACTTTGCGGTTTCAGGTGCTTTTACTCAAAGAATTCTTCTGTCAAAGATGATTATAAATATTAAGGAAAATTTATAGGAATTTGTGAATTTGTGAGATTCTGTCAAGATTCAGGATCATTATTTAGTAAAATATAATTTTTATAAATATAGAATAAATGAAATGATATATTTATTTTTCTTTATTAGTATTAAATATAATTTTTATACTTAATATTTTGAATAGATGTACAGTTCCGTTGATAGTTAAAATTATTCTACAATTATAGAATAATTATTAAGTTATGTTAAGTTAAGTAGTTTTAGGATCAATTATGATTTTGAAAATTTGTTAAATATATTATTTTGTATAAATTTAAAAAAATTTTTAGTTTGAGGCTTGGATAAAAATTTTTTTAATAAAATTAAAGTTTTCAATGATTTTATAAATATTATTGAAGTTAATAGGAATTTCAATATATTGATATACATATTGATTACCCGAGATTGTTTGAAACAGCGCAGAAACGCTGTGTTTTCCGGGAAAGAACTCCTGGCACGATAAGAATGTGTTTTGAATGCTCCGTGATCGTAGCTCTCGAACCGGACGATAAATTTGTCGGGACTCGGGGGCGGGCTGTTACGGGTCGCGGTGTCCCCGTCCTCCGCTGCCAAATATAGCGTTGTCACGAATAAAATTGGTACACCGTGCCCCGGGTATCCACGACACGAGCAGCCCTTTCGAGGGCCACGATCGTCACGCACGGTCACCCTCGAGCAGAGGCTCACCTCCGTTCGAACGAAACCGGAAAAGGAGAATGGCAGAGAGAGTGAGAGAGAGAGAGCGAGCAGAAAAAGATATAAAAAGAAAGAAAAAAGAAGACGAGAGAGAGAGAAGGGCGAACGAGAGAAACTGGATCGTGTCGCGAGACACGGTTCTTTTTTCTCCCGGGGAGCGCGGGTATTTGCGCGGCGACAACACCATGGAGACCGTGAACGTGACGGCGGAGCAAAACAACCGTCGCCGTTTCGACTTTCTTCGACTGTTGCTTTCTCCGACGGAATTCAGAAAGAGATCGACTGTGATTCCGAGGGAACGACGCTCCGCCGGTTTCACGCCCCCTTCTCCCCGGGTGTTCCGCTTGCAAACAATAACCTCCAAAATATTTTACAAGTCAATAATGGACTCTGCAAAAGTATCTGTTTAACAAAACATCGATCAGTTGCTATTAAACATTTGCTATTATTAAAAATTTACAGTCGAGTAAACCAATATTTCTTTCAAGTAGTAAACTCGAGCAATGGTCAGACACTTTTACGAACCTCAAATACGAGCTACAAAATGAGTTAAAAAATTATTTACATATATATTTATTAGACTAGCTCCAAAGTCCTCTTTGACAATATAAATAGATGAGAAAATAATCGAACTCACTAAAAACTAAAATAACAAACACCAGATTCTACTACTTAGTTACAGTAAAATGTTAACTTCTACCAAAAATCACGCCTGTAAAAATCATTAATAATGAGATGTTATAACAATAAACTTTGTCAAAAATACTAAGAGATATTTCTCTTAAATTTCTATACGGAACACCATGGGGGTTGTTTGACCGCGCGGCACCGAAGTCAGCGAAAGTGAAACGGGGCTCGCATCGATTTCCAGGCAGGAGGCGCGTTCGCAGCAGAATCTCAAAGAGAGGAAGCGATGGGGGTCGGTCGCAGGTTTCTGGACGGACGTTTACGGTGGGAACGTCGGCCAAAAAGAAGCTGTCCCGTATAAACAGGCAGGTGGTGCGGCGGTGGTTTTCTCCGGCGAATCACCCGGCGAAACGAGAAAAAAATGGAGGAGCGCCGTCGGTCGGCGCGCAAGCACTGCGAATAAACTTTCGCCGGGGCTAATTCGATCGGAAAAATTCCACGGAGAGGGGAGGGAGGTGGTGGTGGAGCAGGGTTACCCCGTAACAGAGAGCAAACTGCCGGCCGGTCGACGCGGGGGTAAGAGGGAGAGCCGCGTGAAAGTTTTATTTTTCGTTTCGAGGGCGAAGCGGCCGGCCCCGTAAGCCGCGCCGGACGATCGTCCATTTATATGATTAAATTCCACCTGATACGCTTCCCGTTCCGGGCCAAACTTTACAGACTACCTGAGAAAGGGATCGCGCGGAGGGCCACCGGGAAAACGGCGGACAAAGACGGCCGGAACGGTCGTGAAACGACGTTTCCGTATCGGGATCGACGAGGGGAACCCGGCCGACGACCGGCACGACGCCGTTATTGCACCCCACCTCGATCAACCGAACTTATCTCGATGAACTTTATTACGGCTGACGGACAAAATCTGCTGGGACTTTATTACGCCGTCGTTTATAGGGACGAATTGTGACGCTATAGGCGTGGACTGTATTAACCAATTAGCTGGGTCGGTATATTTAGAAGATAAATTTTGTTATGCGTTTTATCAATCATATTGAGTGTAGTTCTCGTGGTAATTGTTCTAGAATTGCACTCGAGTGCAAAGGGTTAACAGACTTCGATTATCAGAATATAGATCCGCGATGCTCGAAGAACAGACTCGATTTTCGCCGCGCGATTTACTTCGCGTGTCTGATCAAGGCTCGACTTTTCTACTTGCCGCAAGCATGAACTGTTGCACGCTATTTTTCTACATTATTATATTTTATGGTACATTTGTACATTATCTTTCAGACACTAAAGACGACTGAAGAACATCTTAAGTACGTCTAAACAAAGTCTTGAAGATATCTAAAGGACTTAGACCTCTTAAAGACGTTTTCAGGACGTTCATAGTACATTCACGTCATCTTAAACCTCTTTAACACGTTCGTCGTCCAGCGCAGATCGCTCGAATTTCTTACCAGGCCCAAATTTGGTAGTCAGGATGCATAGAATAACGCTATACTTTATACATTACATATAAATTAATGTATAACAAATATAATAATGTATGAACTTTTAGTATTTTTATTTTGTATATTTTATATTTGCCATTAAATTCCTGTGCTACAAATGGGATTTTCATAAATTAAATAAATAAAATCTTGAATGAGAAGAGCGTCACCCATATTTGGGTGACGGGGTCGCCACGGAAGCATACCTGTCACTCAGATATGGGTGACGCGGCGACGAACTAAAAATATTCCTGATCTAGAAAATCAATACACAAGCACAGCGCATTAATTTCTCATTATTCAAAAAAGAAATACCCCGAATCTAAGTTAAATAAATGTATAGCGATAACAGCGTCAATTTACTTGGTGCGACAAACGGTAATAAAATTCGCGTCGACGGCGATTTCGCCCGAGAACCCGGCCCGTCGATAATTCCCACCAACGCGCGTCTTAGTAGCTCTCCTTAACCGACGGCGGCTGCGGCGTCGGCTTAGACATTTGCATGGAAATTAGCGGGGTTCGATTCGCAGGCCGGGATTACACGGATCCGAGCAAAAATTGCACGGTAAATCGCATTCGAATAAATTCCCCCGGCCGGCATTACCATTTTAATTTCGCCTCCGCCCACGCGCGGCATTATTTCCCCGGTTTCACGAATTCCGTGGCGCTTCGGCGGCGAAGAGAAGGGGGAGGAGAAGGGTTGCGAGCGCTGCGAATTTCCGTGTTCGCGGCCAATTAAAACGTCGAACGCCGTTTTCGCGAAGACTTCTGCGCGGCCCGGATTTTTTTTCGGGGGACGGCGGGCTCGACGCGAAATAATAATTTGCCGGCTATCAAGATCGAAATGTACAACGGGGCGAGGCACGCGATAAACTTCCGCGGACCGGGGAACACCGGGAACGGCGTGCCGTGAATTGGTCGAGGTCCGCGGGAAATGTTTCACCTCCGCGGGAAATGTTCCATCCCCCGCGGGAAATGTTTCACCCCCGCGGAAACCGTGAACCACCCCCCGTCGCTTCGCAACTCTCGCGCGATTGTGTCGCGAACTTCGAAATACGACCGCGACACCGTGTAAACGCGATATTTATCGAGATCCCCCTCCCTTATCGGGCCAAGGTTCCGAGTAACGCGGAACTTTCGGAACCGTCGCCAGTTTTATTGCCGGCCGTATCGAATTAAATGGAACCGAGAAAAGAATTATTTTAAATTTAAAAAACGATGCAAGCGTTTCGAAGATATCGAAATTAATAGGGAGAAGTCGAAATTGGAAGCTTTTCAAAAGTCGCCGAGAATTACGGTGAAAATTACGGCGCGCTAATTCGTGACCGGTCAACAATGCGTCAACTTTCTCTTTTCCCTTTAATTAATTAAATTGCTTCAACTATCTGGCGATTTTACTGGTCGATTATCGACAGCGAAGGTGTTAAAGTTCGTTCGTTACGATGGTTGTCTGAGGTTGCAGTACGCGGGATGGCAACACGGTGACACGTGAAAGGAGCCCACCAGGACTGTCACAATGGAGGCTTCCAAGGCTTAGGAGCGATATCCGGCTTTTTTCTACGCGCTCGCGGGAACTTCCGAAGCCCCGCGAGCCACACAACGTTCGAACAATGCGCCGCGGACCACCATTGTTGAACTTTTCTAATTGACAGCCAACGGCCCGCGTTATTTACTTGCCCCGCTGCAGAAATATTAAAGTCCCTGCGCTGGCAAGCGACTCGGATCGTGCGCGGACGGTGGAGAGCCACTGCCGCGAGGGATACTCGGTGGCTTCGGGTATATGGGATTTTTGGATTAGAGTCAGATTTTCTGAAGTAATCGGTTTTCGGATCGGCGCTTTTCATACTTTTTAACGGGAATATAGAAATTCGGTAATTGACGCGAAGAGGATTATAGTGTCGCGTAGATAGAAATTATAGTGACCAGGATTTTTTATGGAATAAAGATATTTTCGAATTTTACTATGATTTAGAGGTTGCTTGTTATTTAGAAAATTCTTTTTGATATAGTTTTGCACTGGATTAGTGGGAATATTAAAAATAATCCACTTGGAGTACAATCTTTCAATATATATGTCTCTACTTGGTTGGAAATTTATCCATATGTATATGGCTATTTGTATATTAACATTATATGTAAATACTTATAATAATAATAATTTAAATATGAATAAATAAATATGATAAAAATGGGTTGAAAGGTTAAAAGTTCATCGCTTTTCACACAACTGTTCCACTCATCCAATAAACCATTCAATTACACCGCCGCGCAACTCCCTGCGCATGCTTGCCCCACTCCTCGCATAGCTTATTTCCCCGCGAAGAGCTGCCCGCTCGCCCGATCCGACATATTTCCCTACGAACGCCGAACGAAAGGACCGCCGCCGCGCGAGGGTGGTTTTCTCTCGCAGCGCGGCGAATCGCGCGCCGTAAATCAGCAGTTAGCGAGTCAATTGATACGTCGCGAGCACTCTTCTGCGTCCGTGACCGCGTCGTCGTCGTCGTCGTCGTCCTCGTCGCCGGGGTTTTTGTCGAGGGGCGTCGCGCGGCACCCGGTCGTTAAACGCAGCCGCACTCGAGCAGCCAAGTAACGATATGCTTATGCGAGGAGGGATGGGAGGGGGGAGGGTGAGAGAGGACCGGAGTCACCCTCCGCGCAACATTCGGCTGTCTTCGGCCGATCGCCGTCGCCCGATCCTTTTTCAAGGATTCTCGTCCCTTTTCACCTCGCCCCTCCCCTTCCTCCCCCGTCTCTTCCCCCCTGGCCCTTCCTCCCCCGTCTCTTCCCCCCCGGCTCTTCCACCCCGCCCGTGTTTCTATTAGTCCACCCTCCTGCGGCGTGTCGCGGCCACCCCCGCGCGTCCCCCTCCGAATTGAACACGGCGGAGGTGCAACCGATGGCGAAGTGGCCTCTCGACGGTGAGTTACGCCGAAAGCTCGGCTTTCCGGCGGTTGCCTCCGTAACGCGGCTCGTTACCGATGCGGATTCCTCCCTCCGCCCTGTCTCCCGCAACCCCGCTCCCCACCCCCCCTCTTTCCACCGTCCCCCGAAAACCGCAACAGGCGAGTGCACTCGTAAGAAAATATCACGCGCCTTGCGCCGGACGTGCCAGGCCCCCCTTCTCACACGCGTCTGCGGCCGGTTTGATGTACGTCGCCCGCTTTGCTGACCCTCTCTCTCGCCCCGTGGCCGGGCCGTAATGAATCGCTCCATAAAGAGAATATTATTCCCCCCACCGTTCAACCACCGACCCGCTATTTCGCTATTACGCTATTTCGCGCCGCTGCGTTTCGAAGGCGATTGGCCATTTATCTGCGCCGAGATTCGAGGTGTCAGAATTTCGTCGCGATTTGGGGTGAGGAGGTGATTTTGTTTTTTTGATGGGGGTGGGGATATTTGCGGGGGTCGCTCGTTGCTTAATATGTTTGCTGACAGTGTAAATAATTATATTTATTGGAATGTTACGGTTTAAGTATGTTGCGGTCCTTTGTAAAATGTGAGAAAAATGACAAATGTTGGAGAGAAGTTAGAGATTTTGTGAATGAGTATATATAAATATTATAAGTATATATAGGTATGTATAAGTATTAGTAGTGATAACTTGGTCTGACAAAGTCAAAATCAAATATCAATCAAATGAAATAAAATCAAGTAAAATAAAACAAAGTAAAATAAAGTGAAGTCAAACAAAATCAAATAAAATAAAACTAAATACAGCAACACGAATTAAAATAAAATCAAATAAAATCAAACCAAAATAGAATAGCTAAACAAACTAAAATACTGAGCCACAGCAATTGGTCACCCTACAGTAACCGGCCCGACAACCCAACCTAAAACTCCAACCTATAAAATCCTCGGCATCCCCGCAACCCATGAATCACATGTTAACCCTTTGGCACCGCTTCATCCAGCCCACTAGAAATGATATCGTTTCAGAAGAGTTCAAAATTAACAACTCCATACCCCGCCTCCACCAGGGTCCAGAAATCATCCCCAATTGCCGGGCGGAGCTTTAAAGTCGTCCGGCGAATTTCGCCGGTCGATTCGTCGGCGCACGGTTTCCGCGACTAGGATATTAAACGTGTTCCTAGGTTCTCGTTTCGTGCAATCCGCGCGTAAAAGTCAGTGCCCGTTCCCGGAGCGCGCTGCCGGGTCAAAAGCGGCCGGAGAACAGAGAGTAAACGTAGCGAGGCTACTATTGTCAAAGATAATAATTCCATGGCGAATACGCACCGCGCGCGGTTTTCCCCCCTCCCCTTCCCCGCCGGGTCAGGTTCTTTTCCTTTTGCGGCAGGGCTCGACGCGGCGGATCTAACGAAAGGGTAACACGCGGCCCTCCGTCCGCCTCGTCGTCGTTTTTTTTTCAAACGTTTCGTTTCGGCCGCGAGGGGTAGGTCGAACGCGTCGCGGAGTTTTTTTACGCGGTCGCGTCTTCCGCGAGGAATTACGAGCCGAGCTTAGTTCAATATTGACCCGGGCAAACGTGTGGCGAATATTATTACACCATCTGCATAATTTCTGTATTCAGTCGGTGCTCCCTGAAACGCGTCTGTAATTACTTCGGTTGCCGCCGTGAGGTCGGTGGGGTGGGGTGCCGATGTGCGCAAGCCTACGGTATGGGGGACCATGGGCGCGTGTGCGACCGCCGCCACGCAGAGACCGGGTTGTACGCGGTACCCGTGCTGTACGGGGGGCCGCCCCGTGTACACGCTATGTAAACGCTGTATACGAGGTAATTGGACGATCGTGCGCGTTCAAAACGACGATTTTCTCGTCGCCTCTCGGATCCGCCGCTGGTTCATCACGCGCGCGGAACGCCTGGCGTCTTCGAACCGCCGTCGCTCGTCCCTATCTTTCCCCTCGCCCTCCTTCGCCACCCTACCCTTCGTCCTACTTCGTCATCCTTCCTTCTCCCCTCTAGGAACGAGAGCTTCGTTCTAATTGCCGGCAATTGAGATGCAATTTCGTTGTGTGCCGTTTCTGGCGACGAACCAGGCGACCGAGATGACAAACTGTTCTGGTCTTTTAAAAATATGTGTCCTAGATTGTCTTCGATTTTTTCGTTTAATTCAGGATATTCTGATGTAAGTTGATTCTGATATAAGAT